>NC_053162.1:116926513-116986513 GCF_016835505.1 Polypterus senegalus
AGAAGTTCTAAGGAGCATCTTGTGGAACTTTGAACTTAGTAGATACACATTCCTTTTAGGAGGCAGTTCCAGGAGGATTGACTGGGATTGGTCCACCTTGGTAACTGAAGTTGCAGATTAAGTTACAAACCTCTGAAATTCCAAGGCTGCAGAGCTGGATGAGATATTTCTTGAAATGCTTGGATTAATTAGTATTTTGTGAGAGTTTTGACTAAAACACCTCTTCATGGATGGCAGCAACAGTGTCTTGGTAATGGCAAAGTGACATGGTGGACTCTATTTTAAAAATGTGAGCTAGAAGTTTTCTCTCTATTATTGAGGGAATTATACTACTCCGCCTCTCTGGTAAAGCCAATTCTGGCAGCTGTAACTGAGACGAGTTCAACCTTAAATATGAGCGGAGCAAGCGAGCAAGTAGCGATACAAGCCTTCGGTGCCTTCTGTGATCCTGGTAAATGTGGACTCACTACCAAATAAGATCGATGAACTGGCTGCACTGGTGAAAAATGACATGACCTACAGAGAATGCAGTTTGTTGTGTTTTTGAGAAACGTGGCTAACGACTATCATCCCAGATGCTAACATGGAGCTTCCCGGGTTTAGCACAGTTAGAGCAGACAGAGACGCAAATACCTGCGGAAAGGAGGAGGACTTGATCTCTATGTGAATACAAGGTGGTGCAACCCTGGACATGTAAATGTCAATATCTCCACATGCTGCAGGGACATTGAACTGTTGGCTGTAAGTCTGCGTCCCTATTACTTGCCCAGAGAGTTTGGACATGTCATTGTTGTTATTGTTTACATCCCTCCTCATGTGGACGGGAAGGTAGCGGGTGACAACATCCACTCCGCTGTTGCTAATCTACAAACACAGCACCCCAAGGCGCTTGTGCTAATCTCTGGAGACTTTACCCATGTGACGCTGGACAAAACATTACCTGCCTTCTCCCAGTATGTGGATTGTAACACCCAGGGAAATAGGACTTGACCTACTGTGTGCAAATGTTAAAGACGCATACAGCGGCACCCCGCTGCCTGCGCTTGGGAAAGCAGATCATAACCTTTTTCTGCTTCAGCCTCACTACAAACCAAGAGTGAGGGAGCTACCTACAACCATGCGCTCATTCAGGAAGTGGTCCCCTGAGGCACAGCAGGCTCTGAGAGATTGCTTTGGAACTACGGACTGGGATATCCTGCAGGGGTCACATAGTGAGAACGTTGAGGAGGTTGTTGAATGCACTACTGACTACATCAACTTCTGTATGGACATTGTAGTTCCAGTAAGAACAGTACGCTGCTATGCTAACAACAAGCCATGTATTACAAGTGACATCAAGGGCCTTTTGAACCAGAAAAAAGGGTTTTTAAAGGTGGTGATCAGCATGAGCTTCAGCACGTGCAGAAGGAACTCCGAGTCCAGCTCAGGGCGGCAAAGGAGCAGTATAGGAGAAAGCTGGAGCAAAAGTTGCAGAATAACAGCATGAAGGAAATGTGGGATGGGATGAAGATCATCACTGGCTGCAGCTCGAAGCGGGGTGCCACCATTGAGAGAGACGTGGAGAGATCAAACCTGATGAAAAACTTCTTTAACAGGTTTGACCACCCTAACCCACTCTCACCTCAGAGTACTGCATCCTCCATCCATCCTTCAGCTGATAACAGCACTGGAGAGAGTTTCCCCCACCTACAATTACAGCAGCCCAGTTAAGCAGAGAGCTGAGGAGACTTTGTGCCAGCAAAGCAGTGGATGGAGTATCGCCACGACTGCTGAAATCCTGTGCATTGGAGCTGGGGAGTCCTCTACAGCACATCTTCAACCTGAGTCTAGAATAGAGGAGAGTTCCCAAGGCTTTGGAAAACATCCTGCATCACCCCAGTCCCAAAGGTATCACGTCCTGGTGAGCTGAATGAGTTCCGGCCTGTCGCTCTGACGTCACATGTGATGAAGACCATGGAGCGGGTTGCTGCTTCACCACCTGAGGCCACAGGTCCGCCACACCCTCGACCCTCTGCAGTTCGCATACCAGGCGAAGGTGAGAGAGGAGGATGCCATCATCTATATGTTACACCGATCCCTCTCCCATTTGGACAGAAGCAGTGGTGCTGTAAGAATTACATTTCTGGACTTCTCTAGTGCCTTCAACACCATCCAACCTCGGCTCCTTAGTGACAAGCTCACAGAGATGGGAGTAGATTCATACCTGGTGGCATGGATCGTGGACTATCTTACATACAGACCTCAGTATGTGTGTCTTGGGAACTGCAGGTCTGACATTGTGGTCAGCAACACAGGAGCGCCGCAGGGGACTGTACTTTCTCTGGTCCTGTTCAGCCTATATACATCAGACTTCCAATACAACTCGGAGTCTTGCCATGTGCAAAAGTTCGCTGACGACACTGCTGTCGTGGGCTGCATCAGGAGTGGGCAGGAGGAGGACTATAGGAACCTAATCAAGGACTTGGCTGGTGGTGGATTTTAGGAGGCCGTGGACCCTTGATCATCAGAGATGACTGTGGGCAGAGGATTCAGATCTATAAATACCTGGGAGTACAGCTGGATGATAAATTGGACTGGACTGTCAATATCGATACTCTTGTGTAAGAGAGGACAGAGCCGACTATACTTCCTTACAAGGCTGGTGTCCTTCAACATCTGCAATAAGATGGTTGTGGTGAGCGCCCTCTTATATGCAGTGGTGTGCTGGGGAGGCAGCATAAAGAAGAGGGACCGCCTCACAACTGGACAAACTGGTGAGGAAGGCAGGCTCTATTGTAGGCACGGAGCTGGACAGTTTGACATCTGTGGCAGAGCGACGGGTGCTGAGCAGGCTCCTGTCAATCATGGAGAATCCACTGAACAGGATCATCTCCAGACAGAGGAGCAGTTTCAGCGACTGTCTGCTGTCACTGTCCTGATCCACTGACAGACTGAGGGGGGGGGGTTAAACGTTAATATTATACAAGATTATAGACTGTTACACTTGCCTCACACTCTCCACCTTGCATTTTTATCACTCTTTAGTATTGTTTTTATCAGTATGGTGCTTCTGATGTATGTGAATTTCCCCTTGGGGATTAATAAAGTATCCTATCTAGCTAGCTAGCTAGTTGGTCAACTCTTTGTCATTGCACAAATATTTGAGGGATCATGGGAATTTACCACACTCTCTATTCACGTAAACTTAGAAAAGCTTATAATCATGTAAACCCTGTTTATAGGCTCATTATTTATGTGCTCTTTTGTATTGGCGGAATTGCTGTCTGAGACTGTAATCTTTCCCTTACCTAAATTTGTTTTATTCCTACAACTCATTGTTACCACCTTTTATGTCATTATACTGTATGTCTTTATTTTAAAATTGCAGTCTTAAGTTTGTTTAACATTTTCAAACAGTTTATACAAAAAGCAGAATTCTGTATCTCAAAGTAATTGCCATTTTGTTAATCTTGTATACTTTATGAATGCTTTTTTGATAAATTATGCACATGAGCATAAAACCAAAAGGTGTGGGTTTCAAAAATTGACTACTATCCTGTTAGTTTAAAGTATCTTGGAGTTTTACATGAATATTCAACCTTGAATGGAGGAACATATCAAGGGATATGACACATGCCTGTCAAGTTTGCAAGAAATGGCATAATATGAACAGTATGTGGCAGAATTTATAACTACAAAATATAAAGGAATTTTAGCATGTTAAAGGATAAAGAAGGCTGTTAATGCACTTGGCTGAAAAGTAATTGTAAAACGGTATGTTTGTGTTAGAAAGTGTAGAGGTCTTGGCCACAACAGCCATTAGTCAATTTTCAAATAAGACTTTTTCATGTTTTTGCATCACTGTAAAAGATTTTTTTTTTCCCAATTGTGTGTTTACAGGCAAAGTCTCCTTCAAAAAAATTACCTGAACCAAGCACTATTGCATCTTCTACTAATGATCTTGAAGAGGAAGAGGGAGACACCTGTACGATATGTTTTGAACCATGGACAAATGCAGGTGACCACCGGCTCTCAGCTCTACGTTGTGGACATCTTTTTGGCTTCAATTGCATTGACCGTTGGCTTCGGGGTCAAGGTGGAAAGTGTCCACAGGTCAGGATGGTTTCTGGCTAAGTCTAGTTTTCTTTTTTTTTTTTGTTTTTTGTTTATTGTTGGTGCACTGTGAGTGCTCACTGTGAATGAACAATCTTAGTTTTTTTTTTCTTTTTTGCATAAGATGTTTACTGTTAAATGTCAAATTTGCAAACTCGGTTTAAAAAGTATTCATTTTTTTATAATATGAATTGTACTCTGTATTTCCTCTGTTTAATCATGTGTGTGTAGCTTTTTTACTAAAAAAAAAAAAGTTTTAGTAAAGAACAACTTGCTTTTGCATTCTGGTGAAAACAAAGCAATTTCAGCTAAGCATTGGTGGGGTAGGGTAGGGCAGGGCATTAGTGCCAGTTGCACAAAATGCATCCAGTTACTTAGACTGTAAATGTAGATCCACACTGTCAGAATTCTGATATATAATGGTATTGTTTCTGCAGCTGCATTTATACCCAGTTGCCAAAGTTTTGTGGCTTTATGTGTGCTTCATAGGACAGTTCTGGCACTAGTGTGATGCATTTTCAAATAATTCCACAAACCAAATATCTTTTAAAAGTTTTAGTAAAATTTCAAAGCAAACTAATTTACACAAAAATTGTGAAAAAACTAATGTTAAAGAAATGTTCTTGTTTAAAGGAAGTTCTTTTTAAGGCTTACTTGCCTTGTTTCATGTTTCACTTAGGTTTGGTCATGCAGTCATACTTTCAAATGTTCATATCAAAATGGTCAGAAAAATGTATGCCAGTCTACTATTGGCATAATTATCTAACAGTCCATGCTAGCAATAAGACTATTTTGTAATTGGCTTAATTAACACTGTGTATACAGATAGCTAAGAAAGTTCTATTTTATATCAACTTGCAGGGGGTAAAAGACTATTCCATAGTCTTAAGTAACTATAAGAAACTGATATTCTGTTGTTGAAATCAAACAATTCTAACATTTAAATATTTTAAGATAGACTCTTACAGTTTTAATAATACACGGTTTAAAGTGTTCCAAGTTAAGAGGTCCTATTGGATTAGGGTGAAACCAGAAGGTACTTTAGATGGCTAGTTATGGTTTATTTTAACCTAGAACTGTAAACCATTGTTTGAAGTACTACCAAGTGCCTCATTCCAAAAATTGTGCATCCTTACATTGCAAAGCTGGTTACAGTTACCTAAGGCAAATGTGGGCCAGGTTGTATTATACAGTAAGTACTAGACCAGTGATGGCGAACCATTTAGAAACCAAGTGCCCAAACTGCAATCCAAAATCCACTTATTTATCGCAAAGTGCCAACATGGCAATTTAACCTGAATACCACCTAAAACTGAACACCAGCATAACCAAGGAGCTGGTGGTGGATTTTAGGAGTCCCAGGCCCTTAATGGACCCGTGATCATCAGAGGTGAGTGTGTGCAGAGGGTACAGACCTATAAATACCTGGGAGTGCAGCTGGATGATAAATTGGACTGAACTGCCAATACTTATGCTCTGTCTGTCTATCTACTGAACTTTTAGTTTAGAAAAGCCACTCATACATTAACATCTTTTGTCTTAAAAGAAAAACAAAATAGCGGAGCTTTCAATGATACAAACAACTTTTTGTTGAAAGGTAAACGTTTGCATTCGGTATGCTTTTGAACAATTAATGTGCTTTTTGCTGTTGTATGCATGCTGATAATTTGTCTAACCTTGGCTCATTCTTTGTAAGCTTGAGAGCAACACATGCAGCACTCGGGTCATCTGTTAGTCTGTTTCTGGTGTCAGATTTGATTTAATTCAAAGCTGAAAACAGCTGCGCACAAGCATAAGATGTTCCAAACAAAGTAAGGAAAGCAATCTCAAGTGCCTTCATTGACTTAAGATTATTTGGCAGAGAATTCCACACTTTAAGGATTTCATTTTCATAACTAACTGTGCTGTCCTTTGTCATCCCTTCGATCCTCTCAAGTGTTTCACGCAGGTCTTCCCTATTAAGCTCCGCCCCCAAAGCTTCCATTATATATTACGGGGTCATGATCATGTGTGGCGATTAGCAACTCCCGGCAATAATTACAGATGCGGACGACTCACCTGTGCGCTTTAAGCGAGGACTGCCCGCATCACAAAGCTCCAGGAAACTGCCCGCCACTCTACCATAACCCCTCTTTAACGCGAGTCGCATACAATTATCTGTTAAAACTGGCCTTTTCAATTTTGAGCTGTGGACCCGCTATACCACATCCCCTCCAACCCCACCACGGGAATCACAGACTCAAATGGCTGCAGTCCGTGCCGCACCCTCAAGCAACATGTGTGCCGCCCGCCTTACCCTAGACAGGAGAGAAAGGCCGCGCTCCCATTGGGCTGCTGGGCAGAGGGGCGGGTGATGTGAGAAAAGTCCTCCGCGCGCGGAAGAGGGGAGCGTGAGGGGAGCAGCCCGGCCCCGCATTCCTCTGGCTTTATAGTAACGAACTCTGTGCTTGGGCGACGGCGCGCGTGCCTACTGAGAAGGCTCTGAGTGCCCCCTTTGGCACGCGTGCCATAGGTTCGCCACCACTGTACTAGACAATCGGAAGACCCGTTTTTGATCTTGATCTACAGTAGTTTAAATGCATCTAATGTGAACAACAATGGCTGACATGATCTACATGAACCAAACCAGAAATTACTTGTAAAAGAGGACTTTAACAGTTATGAAACTTCATATGCTTGGCAGTAGGACTATGTGATGTGTCATCTGCGATAAAATTTTAATTGCTGTTTTAATGATGTGTGAACTGAAATTCTCTAGTATGTCATCACTTTGTTAAAAACAATGAAAAACCTGCCTTGAGAGCTCTCACATTTACAGTTTCATGTAACCTAGCAAGATAGAGTACTGCATGTGTGTGCACTGTCAGTACACCACAAGCTTGCATAGCAAACAGCATGTGGGGATAAACAGCCTTGCAATCCGTGTTTTTAGATTTAATTGCAAGACATTGATCATCCTCACTCACATGGAGGTGGTTTGTTTTGCTTTGAAAAGACTGATGTTGCTTGAAAGATGGCAATCTGCAAACTTTGTTGGAAATCAACAACTGACTTGTTTCACCATCTGCAAGGTGAAAGTGATCTACAGTAGTTTGGAGCCCTGTAGGTATCAGGCAAAATTAAAAAATGAAGCCTACATTCTGATTACCTCGATATAAAACACAACTCTCCATATGAAAACAAAATATCTGATAGTTAGATAATATTAAATATTGGTCTAACCCTAATTGTAATTTTTTGATAGACTGATTAAGATGTGTGTTTTTGTGCTTTTGTTTTAAAACTCTTGGTGGTTCTTGATTAGTTTTATAATGTCATTAATTACTGTATAAAATAAGCATGTGCTTATTTCTATCCCTGCAGTGCAATAAGAAGGCAAAACGTTCAGATGTTGTGCTTTTGTATGCTCGTTCCCTGAAGGCCCTTGACACCAGTGATCAGGAAAAAATGAAAAGGTATAAAGTGAATTTTTGTGATTACTTGTTGCTACATCTGCATAGGGATGAATCTGAATGCTTTTTATTTCATTTACCACAGTACACTGCAAGCTGGTAGGAGTTTTGTCCATATTTGTGCTCTTTTGGAAAAACATCATTGAAGATGCAGCCAGTGCAGCCCTTTTCTTGATATTGACATTAAGCCTTGGTTATTGCCAACATCTTGATAAAATGATGGTGTAAATTAGTGAAGGAAAGTTTATAAAAAAAAAAAAAAAAAAGAAACTTTAAATTGAGTAAGTGCTGTATTCCAATCTTGTACACAAATATGAGGTCTGTCCAAAAAGAAACTGAATTTTAAACAAAAAACAAAAACAGTTATTTTATTCTTACCACTTGGTCAGACTTGTCTCTTTCAAAGTATTCTCCTCCTCTATTTATCCAATGCTTTGAGCAGTTTTTCCATTTCAAAAATGCATTCTGGAACTCATTTTGGAGTATTTTCTATCGCTAGAAATTGGCAACATTTCAGGGTGGATTTTAACTTTGGGAACAAAAATGTCTGCAAGGGCAGTACATCCACCTTTCTTCACTTGTTTTGACATGTTTTGGAAAGTTGTCATCATAATTTGAATGATCTAACCACACCTGACTAACAGTGACACAGATCGCTTCTTGCTCATCTGTAAAGGGAGTCCGTACAAATTTTGCAGCAACCCTATGCATGTTCAGTTTCAGTCAGAATTGTGTGACACGAACTTTTACTGATGCCTACATCTTCAGCATCCTCACGGACAGGCAATTTCATCAAGAATTTAATGAATATATGTTGCTTCTTCATATTTCATCTTGTAAAAAAATTGCGTAAGTTACAGTTGAACTGTTCTCTCTACTACATTTCCTTAGTGACTAATTGATGTGGTGGTTTGAGCCAGTAGAGATTTTAAAGGTCAAGGTTTCGGCCATAAACCAACACTATTGTGAGTGTGCTATATTTGCATATTGATGCCTTATTTAAGAAGTTTGCCTTATTTTTGCACAGACCTTGTAGTATTCTGTGGCAAAACTAGTGCTGAAATGAGGCAAAGATAAACAAAAATACCATAATTATGAAATGTTATTAGGAGTTTGGCATACAAAATCTATTAGTTAGAGTAGAAAAGTGATTTATTACACCAGCATTGAAACAGTTAAGTCTAACTAATTAAAATGAAAAGACTAGTTTTCCTGTATAGTTGACCTTAAACTTCTACCCTGTAAATTGAACTCTAAATTCAGATCATTTATAAACTGGAGAAAGCTGGTATTACAAAGTGTGAAATATGTGCTCTTTGAAAGTTAAATTACTGTTGATTTTAAAGTACACTAGCAAAATGCCTGCGCTTCGCAAGCGGAGAAGTATTGTGTTAAAGAAGTAATGAAAAGGAAACATTTTAAAAATAACGTAACATGATTGTCAATGTAATTGTTTTGTCACTGTTATGAGTGTTGCTGTCATATATATATATATATATATATATACACACACACACACACACACACACACACACACACACACACACACACACGGACAAAATTGTTGGTACCCTTCAGTCAATGAAAAAAAAACTCAAAATGGTCACAGAAATAACTTTAATCTGACAAAAGTAATAATAAATAAAAATTCTATGACATTTAACCAATGAAAGTCAGACATTGATTTTCATCCATGCTTCAGCAGAATTATTTAAAAAAATAAACTCATGAAACAGGCCTGGACAAAAATGATGGTTCCCCTAACTTAATATTTTGTTGCACAACCTTTTGAGGCAATCACTGCAATCAAACGATTCCTGTAACTGTCAATGAGACTTCTGCACTTCTCAGCAGGTATTTTGGCCCACTCCTCATGAGCAAACTGCTCCAGTTGTCTCAGGTTTGAAGGGTGCCTTTTCCAGACGGCATGTTTCAGCTCTTTCCAAAGATGCTCAATAGGATTGAGGTCAGGGCTCATAGAAGGCCACTTTAGAATAGTCCAATGTTTTCCTCTTAGCCATTCTTGGGTGTTTTAGCTGTGTGTTTTGGGTCATTGTCCTGTTGCAAGACCCATGACCTGCGACTGAGACCAAGCTTTCTGACACTGGCCAGCACATTTCTCTCTAGAATCCCTTGATAGTCTTGAGATTTCATTGTACCCTGCACAGATTCAAGACACCCTGTGCCAGATGCAGCAAAGCAGCCCCAGAACATAACAGAGCCTCCTCCATGTTTCACAGAAGGGACAGTGTTCTTTTCTTTTTTTCCGTCTGTGAACATAGAGCTGATGTGCCTTGGCAAAAAGTTCAATTTTTGTCTCATCTGTCCATAGGACATTCTCCCAGAATCTTTGTGGCTTGTCCACATGTAGTTTGGCAAATTCCAGTCTGGCTTTTTTATGATTTGTTTTCAACAATGGTGTCCTCCTTGGTCGTCTCCCATGAAGTCCACTTTGGCTCAAACAATGACGGATGGTGCGATCTGACACTGATGTTCCTTGAGCTTGAAGTTCACCTTGGATCTCTTTAGAAGTTTTGGCCCTTTTGTTACCATTCGTATTATCCGTCTCTTTGATTTGTCATCAATTTTCCTCCTGCGCCACGTCCAGGGAGGTTGGCTACAGTCCCATGGATCTTAAATTTCTGAATAATATGTGCAACTGTAGTCACAGGAACATCAAGCTGCTTCGAGATGGTCTTATAGCCTTTACCTTTGACATGCTTGTCTATAATTTTCTTTCTAATCTCCTGAGACAACTCTTTCCTTCGCTTCCTCTGGTCCATGTTGAGTGTGGTACACACCATGTCACCAAACAACACAGTGACTACCTGGAGCCCTATATATAGGTCCACTGACTGATTACAAGATTGTAGACACCTGTGATGCTAATTAGTGGACACACCTTGGATTAACATGTCCCTTTGGTCACATTATTTTCAGTCTTTTCTAGGGTACCATCATTTTGTCCAGGCCTGTTTCATGAGTTTTTTTTTAAATTAATTCTGTTGAAGCATGGTTGAAAAGCAATGTCTGACTTTTATTAGTTAAATTTCATAGAATTTTTATTTATTATTACTTTTGTCAGATTAAAGTTATTTCTGTGACCATTTTGAGTTTTTCTTTCATTGACTGAAGGGTACCAACAATTTTGTCCGTGTGTGTGTGTATGTGTATATATATATATATATATATATATATATATATATATATATATATATATATATATATATATATATATATATATATATATATATATATATATATATATATATATATATATATATATATATATATATATATATATATATATATACACATACAGTCTTTGGGGTGCGAGCAACTGTTGCTGGGGGTGACAGAATCCATGAAGGAAGAAAAATGAAAAACATTGTGCAAAATCTTAATTTATTTATCCATTCCTAAATAATTAAATGGGCAGGCTATTTCAGTATCAGTGCAATACACTGTTTGTTAAAACGGATGACTCCCGCTCTTACGTCGCAAGTCTGCGTGGATATTATGAACTATCGTTTCTGTTCAAGTTCTATTTAAATTTTAAATAGAAGGAATTTTTATTTAGTCGACAGAATATTATTCCGGAATAAATCAACTCAAACTCTCCATAAAAATATATCTTGTCTAAATTATACAAGTTAGAAATAAAGTAAACGTTGAAAGAACAAATATTCAAATTTCTTTACTCTTATGTAATTTTATATAAAAAATAAACTTAAATTTTAAATATCCCAAAAGATTTTGCTCTCAATAAAAATATATCCTGTCAAAATTATACAAATTCAAATATGAACATGGTGCATAACAAAACCTGGAAATATAAATAAAATTTGTTCTTTTCAGCAATAACAAATCAAATCATTCAGTTGTCTTTGCTCTTATGTCATTTTATCAGAGCTGGACGCCTGGCATCTTTTTTTGGCAACAAGTTTGTTTATGTTTGGTGTGAGGTTCTGTGTTGTGGAGATTCTCAGGATGGACTGCAGGTGCTCATCAGTGAGGCGACTCCTGTGTGCTGTTTTGTTAGTCTTCATGACTGAGAAGAGCTTCTCACACAGATATGTGATACCAAACATGCACAAGGTTCGAGCCGCATGTAGACGGAGCTGGAGCATTTGTGCGGGAACGGAGTGTATAAACTGTAACGGGCCCTGCAGTATCGTACTTTGCCTTCAGTGTGCCATTACACTGTAGCTCAATCACCTCCATCTGAATCTGCACAGGTGCAGTTTCCACATCGACGGCAAATGGTTTACGAAACAACTCAAAATTCTTTTTTTGTTCTTCAAAGCCACCAAAGCGCCGTTTGAACTCTGTGCGCAGTGCGCTCAGTTTATCAGCAAAGTGCATATTTGGGAACACCGTAGTGCCAACTTGGTTCAACATTACTTTGCAACAGGGAAAGTGGGGCAAGTTGCACTGGTGCATTTGTGTCTCCCATAAAAGTAGCTTCACTTGAAATCACTTTGTGATTTTGCACGGGTAAAAACGCCTGCTGAAGTGTCAGATTCTTCTTTAACTCTTCTGCTTTCTGTATCTTGTGCATTGCATTCAGGTCTTTCAGGTTATCTTGATGTTTTGTCTCATAGTGCCGCCTGAGATTAAATTCTGTAATTACAGCCACATTAGCTCCACAAATGAGACACACGGGTTTACCGGTAATGTCAGTAAACATATACTCAGCCTCCCATCGGTTTTTAAAGGCTCTATGTTCAGAATCACCTTTTCTCTTTGGCATCGTCTGGGCTAGCCAATAACTTGCAGCATCATAAGCTAGACTTGATTAACACGTAAGTGTTCGGCAAGACAGCTGAAGTGCTGCATTATGGGATCTGTAGTTTATTGTGTTACCAGCGCTTCATATCCCCGGGCCATTAATCACAATAATACAGTATATAAAATGATCTCGCGCGCAGAAAATGACACGGGCTGGATGTGGCCCGTGGGCCTTGAGTTTGACACATATGCACTAAATAGAACTTGAAAAGAAATATTTTTTCGAATGTGATTGCGCAATTCAGATCGAGTTGACGCGCAGTACAGTACATCAAGCCTGCATGCTATTGTGGTTTTGCCTGTGTGCCTCAATAAGTTACCCTCCCCTTGCTCTTACTTTTTTACAGTTCATCTAATGAATACACGGCGTATGGCTTTACCAAAACAATCATTGATCGTGAATAAAGTATCCATTATTCATGAAGCTTCAATTGGTGATCTGTCTTTCTGCGTTAACTGTATATTTTTTCATGCGTCTCAAACCAAGGGGATGCAAGGCTAAAATGAATCGAGATGCGCGCGTATATACTTAGTGTATCCCCTCTCAGGAATCGAACCTCGGACACCGGCGCTAGAGGCGAAGGCTCTACCATTGCGCCACTGCATGTGGTTTATCTATTTGAGCGTAGCAGTGTAATTCGGTTTTTGTTCAGCACTCTTTGGAACTGTTGCTTTTTGTCTGCGCACTGGGTCAGTTCACGTGATCCGCTGAATATGGTTTTATATGTCACTCGCTCGCTTCTAATTGTTTCGCTGCCTTCTTAATTATATAATGCATGTTTTCTTCAGCGCTTTTTGTAGCTCTTCCTGGTTTTGTACGTACTGCGTGATTACGTGGGAGGCGTGATGATGTCACACGAAACTCCGCCCCCCACGGCTTTCGAGCTCAACTCCATTACAGTAAATGGAGAAAAATAGCTTCTAGTTATGACCATTATGCGTAGAATTTCAAAATGAAACCTGCCCAACTTTTGTAAGGAAGCTGTAAGGAATGGAGAATTAGTGATGAGTCAGTGAGTCAGTCAGTCAGTGAGGGCTTTGCCTTTTATAAGTATAAAGTATTAAGTCACACTAAACTTCAAAGCCACTTAACTAAAAACGTTCCATTTTATCCTGGTATTTGTAGAATCAAAGTTTTCAGAAGATTTTTTTTTCTCAATTAAGCAATGAGTTGCTTATTCAGCCAGTAAGCAATTCTTCATTTAATGAGCCACCATAATCTGGAACAAACTACAAAGTTGTGGTGCTGAATTGGAAACCTTAACTTTAAGAAAATATCAGAATGAGATATTAGGATAATTTAGATATTCACTAACCAAACAAGCTTGATGGACTGTATGGGTCCCCTCTTCTTTGTCAAACTCTTTACATTCTTATGTTTCTAAATGGTCAACTTTGGGACAGTATATCTAACTATGGACAGGAATGAAGGAGTACTTTCTTCAGACTCAAATATAAATAAAAAAAGAAAGAAAAGTTTGGTTTGGTTTGATTGTGTGGCGATTCGGTATTTGGGGAAATAAAAGTAACGACAGGAATTGGAGGTTAGTACGTTTGAAAGAACAGCACTGCTACAGTAAATTACTTCATCGAAGGTCGCACATGGCGCAGCCGCATCTTGTGTGAGATATGAACAATAATTGCACCCTCATGTTTCCATGTTTAATAACATGATTTCATTCCAATCATCATGAAAATGATATCACATATACATCTCAATATTTTAATTATTCAGAGAACTGTAATATCACGAATGTAATTGATTCTGTATTCTGTCGGAGAAAGAGAAAGAACGGAAGCACGTAGTGATTCACACAAACTGAGCATGTTGAAGATTAAATACAAAACAAAGCATTTAACGTGCTACTTTAGTTACGATGGGATTTGAGAAACTACTAAATTAAACGATTTTAAGATGAAATTTATGATGTTCTACTTTAATGACAAAATAAACTATGTGATTAAAGTGGAAATTTCAAGATTAAAGTTGACATTTCGTGCTTTTTTCCCCACTGTGTGCCTATTTTTTTTGTCTGTACCCTAATAAGCTCAGACGGTGGGCTACAACTCGCCTTTTCACAGCGACTTTGATATATGACTTCTTTTTTATTTTGGCACTATGTGACTTTGTGAACTTGAGCTTTCGAGTTTCTCTGACACGCTACGTCACTCGATCAACTTCCTTTTGTTGTTTATTCCACTGTTAAATCAACAAATAGTATGTGTTTCCTTTGCCTCCACTTGGTATTCGCTGAAATTCTTATATTTTCCCCCGTGCTTTTCCCATTGTCTTTTCACAGAAGGCTGAGCTTAAGGGCTATTTATATTGATTTGCATATTCAAAGAGGCGTAATTCTGGGAGTAGTTTGGCAGGACAGCACACGCGTGCACGAGCATTACTTTTCACGCTGACCGGGATTTATGGAGCGGAAGAACGCGGAAGTTGGAGTACGCACAGATTCCTGCATTTGGATTTTTCTGTGCGTAAGCGCATTTCGGCTTTTGTGCTTACGTCATGTATTAGTGAGAATTCTACACACGCCGTTATGCATGAAGCCCCAGGACAAGATAATATTTATCCTCGTGTTCTTAAGGAGGCTAGTGAGTACATATATAAACCTTTGACACATATTTTTAGGAAGTCACTGCGCACTGGAGAGACCACAACGGACTGGAAAATGGCAAATATCATCCCATTATATAAAAAGGGTGACAGGGCAGATCCAAGCAATTATAGGCCAGTAAGGTTAACATGCATCACAGAAAAATTAATGGAAGGAATTATTAAGGATAAGATTGAGCAACATCTGGCAAGGACAGGAGTTATTCTGAACAGTCAGCCTGGGTTCAGAAGAGGGAGGTCGTGTTTTACTAACATGCTGGAATTCTATAAGGAGGCAACAAAAGGATACGATCAAAGTGGAGCATATGATATTATTTATCTGGACTTTCAGAAAGCATTTGATAAGGTACCACGTGAGAGGTTGGGGATCAAATTAAAAGAAGTGGGAGTTCAAGGTGATGTTTTTAGATGGGTGCAGAATTGGCTTAGACGCAGAAAGCAGAGGGTGATGGTGCAAGGAACCTCATCAAAATTGGCCGATGTTAAGAGTAATGTTCCATAAGGGTTTTTCCTAGGGCTGCTGCTATTTTTAATATATATAAATGATTTAGATCGGAATATAAGTAACAAGCTGGTTAAGTTTGCACATGATACCAAGATAGGTGGATTAACAGATGATTTGGAATCTGTTATATCATTACAGAAGGACTTGGATAGCATACAGGCTTGGGCAGATTTGTGGCTGATGAAATTTAATGTCAGTAAATGTAAAGTATTACACATAGGAAGTTAAAATGTTAGGTTTGAATACACAATGGGTGGTTGGAAAATCGAGAGTACACCTTATGAGAAGGATTTCGGAGTCATAGTGGATTCTAAGCTTTCGACTTCCCAACAGTGTTCAGAAGCCATTAAGAAGGCTAACAGAATGTTAGGTTATATAACACGATGTGTGGAGTACAAGTCCAAGGAAGTTATGCTCAACCCTTATAATGCACTGGTGAGGCCTCATCTTGAGTACTGTGTGCAGTTTTGGTCTCCAGGCTACAAAAAGGACATAGCAGCGCTAGAAAAGGTCCAGAGAAGAGCGACCTAGGCTGATTCCAGGGCTACAGGGGTTGAATTATGAGGAAAGATTAAAAGAGCTGAGCCTATACAGTTTAAGCAATATAAGATTAAGAGGTGACATGATTGAAGTGTTTAAAATTATGAAGGGAATTAGTACAGTGGATCGAGACTATTATTTTAAAATGAGTTCATCAAGAACACAGGGACACAGTTGGAAACTTGTTAAGGGTAACTTTTGCGCAAACTTTCAGAAGTTTTTCTTTACACAAAGAATGATAGACACTTGGAATAAGCTACCAAGTTGTGTGGTAGGCAGTAAGACGTTAGGGACTTTCAAAACTCGACTTGATGTTTTCTTGGAAGAAATTAGTATATAGGACTTACAAGCTTTGTTGGGCTGAATGGCCTGTTCTTGTCTAGAGTGTTCTATTGTTCTATTTTGAAGCAGTCTGGAACAGTGCCATTCAATAAAGACATTTCTTATTATGTTTATATGGATTATTCAGCTGCAGATAGTGAGTTCTTCAATAAATTATTTGGAGTCATGCTAATAGATATGTGGCATTTTCCTTTTTTGAAATTTGTCATTGCGTTTTCTGTCCCATAATTAGATGAAATTCAATAAGGTGTGTATGTCTGGCATTCTGTGACACAGTATAACTAGATATGAAAGTTGAGATCTCTAACATATTTTTTAAAATTACACCTTTTAAAATTAACATTCTTTGTTTATTTGTGCCTAGTCTATAATTAAATACACATTAAAGTTAAGCCTTTTATCTTGATCTTCACACTTTAATGTAATGTTGTTCCTTATGAATGCGCATTTATTTTTACCTTACAAGCCTAGAGGTTACAGAACCTCTAGAGTATAAAGTTCTACATACACTTAAAGTACTTCGCTTAGAACCTAGGTGTATTAAAACAGATTATTTTCTGTCTCTTTTTGTCTCTATGTTAATAGTGTTTTATAATTGTTAACAACTTTGTCAAAACAGATTCTTTACAGATAGCGGAAGAAAACGAAAGGAAGTGATCATTAAAGAATAAGCTAGTCATTGCCTCCTAATTTTGCTCAGTGCCAATATATTTTAATAATATTCAGTACTCCTAGTCCAAGCATTGTCGTTAGGAATGACAGATATTCTGGAATACAGGACCCAAACCAGTTTTATGAATATTTTTATACTTATTGTTTATGCCATTTACAGTACTCTTCAGCATGAGCAGACCCTACGGAGAAAGGCAGAGTTAGAATCTGCACAGTGCCGTTTACAGCTCCAAGTCTTAACGGATGAATGTGGAAGATTGCGCAAGGAGTTACAGGTACTTGTGTTATTAATACCATGTTACTATTTATATTTTAATACTTAAATAAGTTTAAAGTTTTCCCACGCTGCCTGTTAGAGAATATACATATTATTGTGATTCATAACCAATACAATGTTAAGTAGTAATTTAACCATATAGTTTCCTAAAATAGCTTATGTCAGCTCTTCTCTTTTTTCCTAGACAGGGAAAGAAAACATATCATTTGTTGTTATGATTAAAAGCAACTCCTTGTATTATAATGATCAACAAGCACATGGAAACATTTGGCTTCCATACAGGAATAATGTTGATGTTAGTTTCACTTAACATTAGTTTAATCGTCTTATTACTCAAGGTATGCTATGCAGTTACTGCAGTGTAATGCAGAAGGGGTGTTTGGGTGATCTTGAATTTTCATTCGTATAATGAACAACCTTCTGTTTCTTCAGCATACTCCTTAAAAACACATTATGACAGATGTTATTTTTTTTCTAACCTGTTCCAGGAATAGATTTTTTTTTTCTTTTAAGTGTTTCTTTCAAACCCAAAAATCAACATTGTGCTCTTGATCTGATTCAAGTTCACTCTTGACTCATTGCTGTTATGCATACAATGCAGCCAACAAAACCTAGTTTCTTTTCTTATTCATGACAATTGAAAATTACTGTATTTCTCATTTTCATTTTATTATAGTTGATTTAAAATCACCATTTTAAAGACAATTTTCAGTGTCACCACTGTGTAGTTTAACTACATCTGTTCACACACAGCATAAGTTACAAGACTTGGTTGTCTGCTGACCATAAAGCAGTAAAGCGTAATTTAAAATAAAGAAAATTTGGGTTCCCTGTAATACATTTTATCTGTAAAGCAACAAAATGAGAGACTCATTTTAGTTTGGTCCCATATGTTATTCCTTAACTTCCTGTCTCTACCAATCTGCCATCCCACGCTGCAAAGTATCAAGAAGAGTCATATCAGTCATATCTACCATCACCAGCTGCTTTTTTCTTTTTTAAACTGCTACTTTTCATATACTTATGAAACCAGCTATAGACTACATTTCTTTTTCTTGAGGTTTAATTTCAGATTTTGTCTCCTAATGAATATATATATATATATATATATATATATATATATATATATATATATATATATATATATATATATATATATATATATATATATATATATATATATAAAGTTGCTCCCTTCGTGGATTGTTATAGCACTTGGTACATTCAGTTGATTCATTTGGAAAACACATGGCGACTTAGTTCCTCAGTGATATTTCATCATCTGGTTTCAAGGAGCTTAATTGGCAAAATGAATAGTTCATTGATATCATTAGAACAATCTAGATGAGAATATGCCTTTCAGCCCAACAAAGCTTGCCAGTCCTATCTAATTAATTTTTTTTAACTGAATTTTATTAAAGGGTAGGCAAGCCAATGTACAGAGGAAAACAACACTGTGACATTACATATTACATAATCACACAACAATGAGATTATCCAAAACATTAATTAAAGGGAAAGTTCATACATAGAAATTACATAGAACAGTGAACCATGAACTAAAAGAGAAAACTCTTCATTCTTAGTAACAGTTATAGAAGCAAAGGATCAACAACAAAGAAAAAAGCAGCCTCACCTCTACAAACCCACTGAATACTTGTTAATGAGTGCAATCATAGTTTAGTTTACAATATCTAATTAAAGTAATATAGTTATTTAATGTATAGGCCTTTATACCAGTATAACCAAGCCATTTCAACCATTTGGTTGATGGTTGTCTTATCTCCGATCAAAGCAAAGCCAACTGAGGAGTTAATTTTAATATTTTAAAAGAGTATGAGCAAAATTTCTGAACTGTTGGCCAATAATGATGAATTGACTTACAGGAACTCCACATATGTGTAAGAGTACCGTTTTTGACACACTGCCTCCAGCATAAAGGGGAATAGTTTGGTTAAGCTTGAGCTAATTTCACAGGAGTGAGATGCCATCTATGTTTAATGCTTTGTGTAGATTTAGATAGAAAGATATTAATCCCAAGGGGAAATTCACATAATCCAGCAGCAGCATACTGATACAAAAAACAATATTAAAGAGTAATAAAAATGCAGGTAAAAACAGACAATAACTTTGAATAATGTTAACGTTTAACCCTCGGTGGAACTGAAGAGTCGCATAGTGTGGGGGAGGAACGATCTCCTCAGTCTCTCAGTGGAGCAGGACAGTGACAGCAGTCTGTCGCTGAAGCTGCTCCTCTGCTTGGAGATGACACTGTTCAGTGGATGCAGTGGATTCTCCATAATTGACAGGAGCCTGCTCAGCACCCGTCACTCTGCCACGGATGTCAACCTGTCCAGCTCCTTGCCTACAATAGAGCCTGCATTCCTCACCAGTTTGTCCAGCCATGAGACATCCTTCTTCTTTATGTTGCCTCCCCAGCACACTACCGCGTAGAAGAGGGCACTTGCCACAATCGTCTGGAAGAACATCTGCAGTATCTTATTGCAGATGTTGAAGGATGCCAACCTTCTAAGGAAGTATAGTCGGCTCTGACTTTTCTTACACAGAGCATTAGTATTGGCAGTCCAGTTCAATTTATCATCCAGCTGCACTCCCAGGTATTTATAGGTTTGTACCCTCTGCACACAGTCTCCTCTGATAATCACGGCGTCCATGAGGGGCCTGGGTCTCCTAAAATCCACCACCAGCTCCTTGGTTTTGCTGGTGTTTAGTTGTAAGTAGTTTGAGTCGCACCATTTAACAAAGTCCTTGATTAAGTTTCTATACTCCTCCTTCTGCCCACTCCTGATGCAGCTCATGATAGCAGTGTCATCAGTGAACCTTTGCACGTGGCAGGACTCCGAGTTGTATTGGAAGTCTGATGTATATAGGCTGAACAGGACCGGAGAAAGTACAGTCCCCTGCGGCGCTCCTGTGTTGCTGACTACAATGTCAGACCTGCAGTTCCCGAGACGCACATACTGAGGTCTGTCTGTAAGATACTCCACGATCCATGCCACCAGTTGTGAGTCTACTCCCATCTCTATCAGCTTGTCCCGAAGGAGCAGAAGTTGGATGGTGCTGAAGGCACTGGAGAAGTCCAAAAACATAATTCTTACAGCACCACTGCCTCTGTCCAAGTGGGAGAGGGATCGGTGTAGCATATAGATGATGGCATCCTCCGCTCCCACCTTCTCCTGGTATTCGAACTATAGAGGGTCGAGGGGCGCGGCAGACCTGTGGCCTCAGGTGGTGAAGCAGCAGCCGCTCCATGGTCTTCATCACATGTGACGTTAGAGCGACAGGCCGGAAGTCATTCAGCTCACTAAGACGTGATACCTTTGGAACTGGGGTGTGATTCAAGATGTTTTCCAAAGCCTCAGGAGACATAGCCATAGCCAACAGCCACTGCTCATCAGAAAAAGCATGAAAAAGCTCTTTCCCATTTTAAGATAGATGTGAATTTTGAAAATTAACTTTGGTTATCTAATAATAAATAAAATGTTTTAATTTCTTTAATTTTAGAAGAAAGATCTGTAAACCATTGCATGAAGGAGGTTGAGCTTTCATTAGGTTCAAGATGGCGAAAGTTAATGCAGCTGTGTGCTTGGGAATGTTTTCAAAATTCCTTATATGAAATATTAAAGTGTTTCATGGAGATACTGAAACGAGTGAAGGCTGTTGCCAGAAAAAGGCAGGCCAGTGTGTTAAATCAATTTTGCTTCCATGTACATAGATTTAAATCTGGGATTAAATGTAGAAAATTTGTTTAAAAAAGCATTTTGAGAGGAAGAGAAAATTCTTTATTATTGTGTTGACAAGATTTCCAAACAAATATTGCAGAAGAAACATAAGTTAATAAAAGGGAAGATAAATTATTTACAAGTTAAACAAGCCAAAACAAATCTACCAAATCTGAATAAATCTATATAAATCTGCTCTGTTTGAGCCCAATGTTTAGAACTGTGAAAAGACCACCATTGTCTCAGCTGATTTAGTATTACTGCTCTGTGGTAGTCATGCAGGTCTGGGATTACCTCACATGGGACTGAGTCTTGTCAGAACAGATCTATTTATTCTGGGCTTACTGCCTTTCCAAATACATTTAAATTGATCTTTTTTGGAAGATTTCTATAATTTTGCTAGGAAACAAAAAGTTAATTGTGTGAAAATAATATAAAACGTTTGGAAGTACAATCATTTGTGTTACTAAAATTCTATCTACTCATGATAATGACAATGGGTTAAGATGCTTAAAATCTTTAATGTTCTTTGATAAATTCATAAAATTAATATTTATTAGTTCCTTTGAACACTTCGTTAATGATACACCCAAATATGATACTGAAGAATTTTCCCAATTGTATTTAAATTTAGCTTTCATTGTTGAAAGTAAAGGGGCAGAGATAGCTAATACTAAGGACCTGACATTTTGTGTCATTAATTTTATAATAAGAACAAGCTGTAAATTTTGTTATAACCTTTTGAAATGATTCCAGGAAGTTAAAAGGATCTGCTAATGCCATTAGAATATCATCTGCATAAAGTCCAATTTTATGTACTGCAGGTCCAATGTGAACACCCTGAATCCCCTGATGTGCTCAGCAATAGGGCTGTATAAAGAGAGCAAATATTAAAGGTGAGAGAAGGCAACCTTGTCTAGTCTCATTTGAAATGTCAAAGGGCGCTGACAACAACCCCTCTGTAAAAAGTCTAGCTGAAGGTTTCAAATATAGTGACCCAATAGCCTTATAAATGGGTACTTTAAGATTAAATTTACTCAGAACTTCAAATAAATATAGCTAATGAACACGAACAAATGCTTTTTCTGTATCAAGAGCTAATAAAACAGTGAAGATAGATTTAGATTCAACATACTCCAGCACCAGACATTTCATTGATATCATTGTCTCCCAGGTATACGTAAAACCAGCTTGATCAATATTAATTATAAAGGGCAAAATTAAAGCTAATTTTGAGGCAATAATTTTAGCATATATTTTCACAGCAGAATTTAGCAAAGAAATAGGCTGAATATCTGCCGGAGATAAAGTTGGTTTGCCCGGTTTGGGGACAGTGACCACAATCGCTTCAAACATTTCTTTAGGAAATTGTGCATTTGAAATTAGTTAATTAAAACTATCACGAAGGTAAGGTATAAGCTGAGCTACATATCTTCTTATATAATACGCTACCAAGGCTGTTCGTCTGTCTGTCCAGGATTTTAAATCACCTGTAGCTCACAAACTATTTCACCTATTAACTTGAAATTTGGTACACATATACTATGTGACGTCTACTATCCGCTTTTGGGGTGATGATTTTTATTACTCTTCTTATTTTTATTTTATTTTATTGTAGAATCAACTCTCGGCCACGCGCAGCAGGGCGGCCGTGTAGCGCATGCTTAAGTGAAAAATTAAAGAAAACGTACTAAGTAATTGCAACACAAAAACTAACTTAATCAGTTTTAACGCGAAAAGATGCAGACGAAAGAAGAGAAGCAGCGGGCCGCTAGGGTAGAGAAAAGAAGAGCTGCTCAGGAAGCAGCAAGCGCATCAACATCTGAGCAAATGAATAATAAACATACAGAGAAAGGGTATAAAAACTATGAATGGTCAAGTGAAGTGGATTCACTGCACGTTATCGTGCAGTACGCCGTTACTGGTTTCTTATAATACACATTAGTAAAACCATCACCTCCAGGAGCTTTGGAATGTTTAAGTGATTTCATAGCTGCCTCAACCTCTTTTTGAGAGAGAGGGGTGTCAACTTTCATTAGCTGTTCTGTTGATACTGCTGGGAGTGATACTTCAGAGAGAAATTCCTTCATAATTGAATTCAATTGGGTTGTGGAATTTGCGATCCTGATTTAAATTATACAGTGGGATGCAAAAGTTTGGGCAACCTTGTTAATAGTCATTATTTTCCTGTATAAATCGTTGGTTGTTATGATAAAAAATGTCAGTTAAATATATCATATAGGAGACACACACAGTGATATTTGAGAAGTGAAATGAAGTTTATTGGATTTACAGGAAGTGTGCAATAATTGTTCAAACAAAATCAGGCAGGTGCATAAATTTGGGCACTGTTGTCATTTTATTGATTCCAAAACTTTTAGAACTAATTATTGGAACTCAAATTGGCTTGGTAAGCTCAGTGACCCCTGACCTACATACACAGGTGAATCCTATAATGAGAGAGAGTATTTAAGGGGGTCAGTTGTAAGTTTCCCTCCTCCTTTAATTTTCTCTGAAGAGTAGCAACATGGGGGTCACAAAACAACTCTCAAATGACCTGAAGACAAAGATTGTTCACCATCATGGTTTAGGGGAAGGATACAGAAAGCTGTCCCAGAGATTTAAGCTGTCTGTTTCCACAGTTAGGAACATATTTAGGAAATGGAAGACCACAGGCTCAGTTCAAGTTAAGGCTCAAAGTGGCAGACCAAGAAAGATTTCGGATAGACAGAAGCTTAATTAATGGTGAGAACAGTCAGAGTCAACCCACAGACCAGCACCAAAGACCTACAACATCATCTTGCAGCAGATGGAGTCACTGTGCATCGTTCAACCATTCGGCGCACTTCACACAAGGAGATGCTGTATGCGAGAGTGATGGTGAAGCAGAGGAAGCCTTTTCTCAGCCCACAGCACAAACAGAGCCGCTTGAGGTATGCTCAAGCACATTTGGACAAGGCAGCTTCATTTTGGAATAAGGTGCTGTGGACTGATGAAACTAAAATTGAGTTATTTGGGCATAACAAGGGGCGTTATGCATGGAGGAAAAAGAACACAGCATTCCAAGAAAAACACCTGCTACCTACAGTAAAATATGGTGCTGTGTGGCCAGTGCAAGGACTGGGAATCTTGTCAAAGTTGAGGGACGCATGGATTCCACTCAGTATCAGCAGATTCTGGAGACCAATGTCCAGGAATCAGTGACAAAGCTGAAGCTGCGCCGGGGCTGGATCTTTCAACAAGACAACGACCCAAAACACTGCTCAAAATCCACTAAGGCATTCATGCAGAGGAACAAGTACAACGTTCTGGAATGGCCATCTCAGTCCCCAGACCTGAATATAATTGAAAATCTGTGGTGTGAGTTAAAGAGAGCTGTCCATGCTTGGAAGCCATCAAACCTGAATGAACTAGAGATGTTTTGTAAAGAGGAATGGTCCAAAATACCTTCAACCACAATCCAGACTCTCATTGGAACCTACAGGAAGCGTTTAGAGGCTGTAATTTTTGCAAAAGGCGGATCTACTAAATATTGATTTCATTTCTTTTTTGTGGTGCCCAAATTTATGCAGCTGCTTGATTTTGTTTGAACAATTATTGCACACTTTCTGTAAATCCAATAAACTTCATTTCACTTCTCAAATATCACTGTGTGTGTCTCCTATATGATATATTTAACTGACATTTTTTATCATAACAACCAACGATTTATACAGGAAATAATGACTATTAACAAGGTTGCCCAAACTTTTTCATCCCACTGTATAATTTAGTATAGTATGATCTAAATTTGTCTGCAATAGCTTGGGGGTTCACAATCTTCTTAACTTCATTCCCAATAATAAAAGTAATTTTACGTTTAGCCATATATGATTTAACCTTAATAGCCAACATTTTATTAGGTCTTCCACTTTGTGCATAATATTTAAGTCTAAGCCTCTTTATAGCTAATTCATTTTTATTGAGTTCAAGCTCATTGAGCTATCTCCTAATCTTCTTTATTTTATTTGTCAATATAGATGAAAAGGACTGTTTATTCTGAATTTGTAGATTATGTAAACAATTAAGTACATTTCACTTTCTTTCAGTCTGCTTTCTTTCTTTAGAAGCAGGCTGAATAAGAACCCCTCTCATATATGCTTTATGTGTGCACCATTATGTGGCACTGCTTGAAACTGAACCATCATTGGTAAGAAAGAATTCTGTGGGAGACTGTTCAGTCTGTGAAAAAGTCATAGGATAATTAAGTAAATAATTAAGTCTCCAAGCCTGTTATTCGGTAAAGTAGAGGTCTTCTCCAACTCTAACAGAATGGGAGAATAATCAGATCAGGTTATGTGTTATATACGATTGTTTAATAATTCCTTTGTCAATTATTTTATATTTAGGTATTGATTATTATGGTCTTCGTCTTTTGGGAAGTATGACGTCTTGAAGAAAGGGTGTGGTTTTTTGAACGCTGTTTGGAGAGTTAGTTGAACAAGATTAGAAAATAAACACCATTTGAAACATTATTCTGAGTGTGTCTCTAGTTCAGCCTAAAAAACACTACAATTGGCAAACGAGGATGGCTGAAAATGTTCCACTTGTTTCACTGCCACCTCCCCTGCCTTTCTTGCATCAGCCAGTTGAACCAGCCATCCCGTAGGACAGATGGAAGTCTTTGTTTCAAACATAACTGCTTGCTGTGGGTTTGGACACAGTTGCCAATGCTATTCTCCTGCATTGTATAGGCTCCGAAGGACTCTGCATTTTCCAGACTCTCTGCAACGCTGACACATATGAAGCTGCTATTGGACTCCTTGATGAGCACTTTACAAAAAAGCAGAGCGTCTTTTCAAAATGGCTAAAGTTCCATCAGCAGACACAACATGCTGGTGAGTCTGTTTCACAGTATGTTGCTGATTTAACGGGTTTAGCCGAGTCTTGCAAATTTGGCCTCATTTATGATGAAATGAATAGAGACCAACTGATTGAAAAAAGTGTTCTTCCTCTGGTGCGCAAGAGGCTTCTTTAGGAGGATGGTGACTTAACACTCTAAAGTTTTGACTATTGCTTGCCAAATAGATTCTGCTTCTTAATGTGCACATAAAAAAGCTGAAACACAGATGCCTCCTGCAAATCCCTTAACTGCTATTCAGACAGTGAGTGAGCCGCAGGGCGCAGAGTGTAACTGTGCATCCGACTGTCAGTCTCAAGCATCCGTACAGCAGATGAGGCTTCATACAGCTCAGTCTTGCCAGTGTTGTGGCAGTTGCGGCTCGATTAGAAATGTGTCTCGTGTCATGGACTGCCCTAATGGGATAAGGAACAGATTCTCCTCTTCTAGACAAAGTCACTGGTGAAAGATCTGTGAAAATCGTTACCTTGCTGTAAGGGTCTGGAAGAGTTTTACTGATTCTTAATGCTTGCTGTCTTTAATGTGATAAAAATGCAGCCAAAATATAACATTCCTGGGTGAATTCACAGAAATGTGTTTAGGTATAGGCAGTCTATGGCATCTATCTGTTGTCAGATCCAGCAATTCAAGGTCTGGCAAGAGTACACACAGATATTTTTGTAAATATTGTGGCATCTGCATATTATCTATATACTCAGTGATGCCTCTCAGTCTAATATTATTCCGTCTGGAGCAATCTTCCAAATCAGTAATTTTGCCAGATAGCTTGCTATTGTCTCCTCCATTTCATTAGAAACCATTACAATTTCGTTATGAGCATTCACAAACTCAGACATTCTTGTTTCTATATGTGACATGCATTCTGCAATATGTGCTATGGCTCCTTTAAGCACAGTAATCGATTTCCTAATATCAGAACAAATAGATTTAGCTCATCCAGAGGTAGAATCACTTTCGTTTCAGTAATGATCAGTAATTTGTGTATCCAACTTTTCCCCACCTGAGGTTACCAGTGAAGGCGTAGGGGACAGGTTGAATCTTTGTAAGCACCATGTTTGTTTCTGCATGTTAATCTTTCTGGAGTACCAAAAAAGTCTGGCAGTGTTGCTGGGACACTTTTTAGTTTTTTTCCCCCATTTTTTTTTTTATCTGAAATAATGTTTCAAGTTCAAAATAAATGCTAAATGATAATTTTATGCATGCTTTGAGCCGCTATTAACACTAGAATCCCTGAAGCCTATGAAAAAACTCATAATCCCGGCCCACCTTAAATTCTTCGCACCTCTCCATCAGAGTCTTTTATTTTGTAAATGTGTCGATCAGCACAAGCAGCCTGCTGTCCTGTTCAAACCCAAACGACGGAGCTCAACTCGTGCAAAAAGTTCTCCCAGCTCAAGCCAAGGCTCCTTATCTGTGTGTGAGGTGCCTGGAGTTGCATAGGGTAAATAATATATTGTCATTTGGAATGCATATATTTCATGTGTGTTCCGTGTCTACAGCGATCTGTGTAAAGGCCCCCGCATCCACAAGTCTAGTTTTGAAAATCCCTAAAGTCCTACCGTCTACCACACTTTCTGGTAGCTTATTTGATGTGTCTATGGTTCTTTGTCTAAAGAAAACCTTTAACAAGTTTCCAGATGTGTTCCCATATTCTAGATGAACTCATTTTAAAATAACAGTCCCAATCCACTGTACTAATTCTTTTCATAATTTTAAACACTTCAATCATGTCTCCTCTTAATCTTCTTTTCCTTAAACTGAAAATACTCAGCTCTTCTAATTTCCTCATAATTCATGCCCTGTATGTCACAAAACACTGTCTTCAGTCAGTGTCCGCTAGTAGTTCATAGCCGGACAGCACTCAAGGTACCCCAAAACCAAGATAAAGTACAAAGTCTCTTGAAATCAAAGTCACCAATGTTTATTGTGAAAAAATGATGAACCAGTATTTGTGGGTGAGATAAAGGACAAAATCCACAAGAAGAAAATAATGTTGTAATCCAGCAGAACAAAATATTCACATTCAATAAATTACTGAAAAAATTAATTTATAGTAATTTTAGGCAAGAGACCAGAAAATGTACATAGTCCAAAGCTGCCAAAGAAAATAAAACGGTAGAAAGAAAAAAGTTCCAATAACTGTTCCAATGGCTCTGTAGCAGCCAAAACCTATTTTTCCTCAAGTACTAAAGCTCCCCCCAAAATCTAGGAGACTTACTGGCTTAAAAAGGTTGGAAAAATATCCTTTAAGAGAAAATTGAGCATCGGGATGGGGTGGTGGGGAATGAACCTTAGTAATACGAAGAATAGTGATACTTCTCACTTCTCCCCTCTTGCCGGCTTTTAGCAGCATAAAGGGAGTGCGCAGCCACGCATGTGTAGAATGAAGACTGCTTGTCACTTTTCCAAATAAGGAAAACCTCCTCTATTTAGTGTACCGGTCAGACTAAATCATTTATGTAGCTATTAGAAATAGAAAAACATTTTTTTTTTTTTTTAGTAAGGTTGAATCACAGATTTGCAATGCAGGGGCTGAATGCAGCACCCATTGCCATGACTTTGTTACATAAAAAGACAATTATCAATGACAAAAATGTCAATTTAAGGCAAATCTGGTTAATTCAGTAATTAAACTGGTTTTAAAAGCCATCCATCTATTGACAGTAGACTCAGCTTATGGAATGTTGGCGTTGAGGGAATTGATGTCTAAAGCAAGTATAGAATTACTGCAGTATGTACAACCTGACACATGAAAGCAGTTAAGTCCTTAATAAAAAAATGGTGTAAAACTTGAAATATGTAAGTCTACAGATTATGTAATTTGTTGAAGAATAGAATTGCAAGCAGATAAGTCTATATGGAGGTTTAAAAGTGATATTTATGTATTTAGGCAATAGATAAAAATACAAATACTGTATAAGGGTGAGAGTTAAATAAAAGAAACAGCAAGCTATTTATCTATACGTTGAGTAAGTAACGCATTATCAAAGATTTTTTGAGAGGACTAGAGATGTAGGATCCGACTTAAGTAATATATAACAGGATGTATTTCTTAACTGTCTCCATCCTTCCTCCAGGTAGTTGTTAGTGTCTAAAATTACAATTGCTGCAGCTTTTTCAGCTGGTTGCATGGTAATGGACTGCAGCAAGTTATTGACTACTACACACTTAACATTTTATATTAGAAATAAGGTTACATTATAGTTCTGCTTAATGTTTTTATTCAACAGTATACCTTATAGTAATAGTAGTTATTGGTCTCCTGCGTTATATTATAATTTACATTTTGTATCCCAATAATTGCTTCCAACTCCACATACTTAGTTGTAAATCTGTATAGAGCAAACCATCCACAAAAAATGAGTGTACAGTACAAAAGGCCTAATAGTGAGAGAGACTACCAAAAATCTATGCTAACTGAAAAACTTATAAGCTGCAGTGGATAAGATAGATTGTGCATACAACAACTGTTTGTTGCCTGGTTGCATCACCAGTCATAGCATTATAGGAGAGTTGCAAAGAGGACACTGAAATCAGCTGGAATAAGAATCTATGGCCTCTGGGTTGTTTGACAATCCCATTAAATGTCATACTCCACATTAACAAAAGCACACCATCCCCATTATAAAACGTGGTGGTGGAAGCACCATTCTGGGGGGGATGCTTCTTTGCAGTATACCCTAGAGGGCTGGTTAGTTTAAAAGGTAAAAATGAATGCAGCAAAATACAGTGAAATCTGTATGAAAACTTGATGCAGTCTGCCTAACTTTCAGTTTTCCCCTCAGTAAGGAGACCAGAGTTTGTGCCCTGGGTCCTCTACGAGAATGGCACAATATAAATAAAATGTATTATTATTATTATTTTTTTCTACATTACAGCACATATATGCACAATAACTTTTGGGAATTGGCAGAAATTAATTAATTTACACCAGCCTAGCTTGCAATGGAAATCAAATCCTGTTCTAAATCTTCCTTGTATGCCCTGCTTTGTGCACCATTCAATCCTTACTATTGTCAGTTTCCGAGCAATCCTGTCTTCTACCAATTACTTAAAATTTGACTGATGCAGGATACACTTCAAGCTAGAGTAACTCTTTTATTTATTTCTTCTAAACATGATAATCACCTTTTTCCACCTCATCAAATATACTCCGTGTTTAACTAATGAACAGTGCTGGGGATTAGGAGACTTGGAGATCCTTATAAAGACAAGAATTTGCATCATATGAAAATTACGCTCCACATTTATCTTTACACCCACATACTTTTTCTTGCATGCAAATGAGATCTTTTATTGAAAGAAACCTGCCAAACTTTGCACATCTTGCACTCATTTCAATCCCAGAAGCCATACTGGTTAGTGTTGATGAAGACTTGGGAGAGCATTTCAACAATATTTAAAAAATATTTCAAAAGAATTTACCCTTCAAAGATCCTAGGGAAACATGGTAAAAGGACCTTTCAATTAGCATCTCAGAAAAGAAGTGGTACTCCGCCCTGCACAGAATACACTTTAGTTCTATATGCGCCAAGAATTCTGTAATTCAGCTGTTCACTAGAATCCCTGAAGTGTACAAAAAAACTCGTAATACTCGTTTAATATCTTTGCTCCTCTCTATTAGCGCCTTTTGTTTTGTAAATGTGTCGATCCGCACAAGCAGCCTGCTATCCCATCCGCAATCCGCCCACCAACAGAGCTCAACTAGGGCAAAAAGCTCTCCCAGCTCAAGGCTGCATGTGAGGTGCCTGACGTTATATAGGGTAAATAATATATTGTATATTTGGAATACATGCTTATCTTGTGTGTTCCGTGTCAACAATGATCTATGTAAGTGTAGGATAAAAGGTAATTTGAGCCAAGAAATGCTGAACACAGAATTTTTTTCCATGTTAATGCATACTAAAGTGACTATAGCTCCAGGGGGAAGTCACATTTTACTTATGGTTCTAAGCAGAGTTGCATTGTGGTGCATCTGTTTATTAGCCAGCAAAAGTGCTGTGAAGAAGCTGTTTGTTGCTACGGTTCTGCCTTTGTCCAGAAACGGCTGCATAAGCTTTATCACCACAAACTCTGAAAGTCTTTGCCCTTGGGTTGTAACTCAAAATACAGCTTTCAATAAAATGTTGCCAGATGTCCGAAATTGCACCAAACCTGTTTTTCACACATTCTTCATGGGTGTATTTGTTGTCAAAGCCCAAATGCTGCATGATAGTCTGATAGCGGTCATGGGACATCATGCCTTTGATTGCCGGTACAACAAATAGTTCTGTGGTCATTGCTGCTCTTAAGAAAAGAATGGAGATTAATGTCATCAACTCGGATATGGAGAGGCAAGTTCATTGTACCATGTGAACATCACTGACTGAATAAAACTAAATAATAAAAAAAAGTGCTAACTTTTACAAATAGCTAAAATTTACTCCGGGTGTTACAGACTCGCATCAAAGGTGTATTTTTATTATATTATAGTAGTAATAATCACCGCTGACTTTTCAAAGCGAGGAGTGTCCGGTCTCAAACCTCGAAACCTTCTTGCAGCTGTTCTTATCTCTGCATCATCCAAGAATACATATCAACATTCTGTCGATTAACGTTTCAGCTTGGGTTTTTAACGCCTTGACAGCAACATGTAAATTGAATGATTCTTTATTTATACTCATCACGTCAGTAATAGTATAACATGGAAAAAGTTTCAGCTTTAGGTATGTGTTCAGCATTTCTTGCCTCGTGTTTCCTTTTATTATTATTTACCCTTTTCAACTCCAGGCACTTCACACACAGATAAACACACTAGATCTCTGAGAATTCTGAATTCAGCTCCTTGTGGGGGGGGGTGAGGTGTTGGGTGAAATAGCAGGCTGTGTGTACTGATCGACACATTTGCAAAACAAAAGGCGCTGATGAGGAGAGGTGCAAAGGAATTTAAGGTGGCTATGGATTACTAGTTTTTCATACACTTCAGGGATTCTAGTATTAAAATTGTCTAAATTAAACCCAGGAGAGGACCCAACCTCTGAATGCTACCAAGTAGCTCCAGCTTCACTAGGCCTTATGTTCTTGGAATGTACACAATTAACATAAGTTTGCACAAAAATCTTTGCATACCTCTCAGACAGCCTCAGTGTTATTAATCACTCCTAACTCATTAATGGCAATAGTCGGTGTACTTCTGGGTGACATTAAAATGCTTATGGAGAAATCCATTGTAATCACCTATAACCACACTACTTGCATGCAAAGTCATCTTGCTTAATTGGAAGCCGCCCAACCATTCTGTATTATCTCAAATTAGAAAAATAATAAAACTCTTTCTTAGAGGACATGTCCAAAGTTTTTTTAAACATGCAAGATTTCATTAATATTATCATAAGCATGCTGACCCTGTAAATAACTGTCATTTTATTAATCATTTTATAATTGAAACAAATTTTGATTCTCGTAATGTCTTGAATTGGATAAAGTAAGGAGTATTATGCACATGGCTTGGTAGGAAAATGTAGAGAGAACTTGGTAAGTTTTTATGAACTTTTTATTTACAGGTATATGTGAGAATACTAGGTAGACTAAACAAACTATGCCAGAGCTACAATTGTATTTAAAAAGAACTAATGGCAGTGGTTAAAATGAGAGTTTTTGTTGTGCACACTTACTTTATAATACTATTATAAATGCAATACTCTGACCCCCCTCAATTAATTGAGTATTTTGGGGTTTTTTTTATTACTGCTCAGTGCTTTTCACAATTTCTCAAATCATCTCAAAGGTTACATTTGCGATAATTTTGTTTCATTTTTACTTTCCAAGATTTTCTCAGTTGGCTTTAACATCTTCAGAGCAATCCTATTGTTCAAAAGCTTCAGTTTTCAGATTTCTTAATTCTGTGCTTTGAATGAATATAGTATTTTTAGAGTAGGATGGCTATTTTCACTGTGTATTAGTTATTTATGCATGTTTCCTTTTTGCTCAATATTTTAGGAATTAAAGACATTGATGTCGCAACAAGGAGGCAGCACTTCCCATTCATCAGGATCTGTTCCTGGCTGTAGCCTCTCACATAGTTCTAGCCAAGCCCAAGGAAGACGTTATAACTTTTCTAAAGCTGTGTTAGTGTCTCAGACTGGTAACTGTCGGGTTTTGGCCTACTGTGAACCCTTGAGCTGTCTTTTGGCATCTCAGCCGTCCCCACAAGCAACACTTATACCAGGTGAGAATTCAGTGTGAGAGTTGCAGTGTCTTCACCAAAGTTTGTCTTTTAAAGACGTACATTTTCTTGTGATCATGATAGTGGGCTGTACTAGGAATCCTGCATGTATATGCTTTTATCTTTAGAAATCTTACTTTGTTTTGTGTGTGTGTTTTTTTTTTTCTTTTCTTTTCTTTTTGCTCTCCCTACATGAATCATCCCACTAGAATGCTTTTTTATATATCTGCATAGCTTGGGTTTGTTGTAAAATAGTTTTTCTAGATGAATGTATTCTTTGGTTAAGACAAACTAGAGTTGAATCACATTCTTTCTTACTTTACCGAAAATATACATCTTAGAGTGCTATTTTGCTGTCTTAGTTAAAAATGACAGTTTTTTCTTGAAGCAAATTGCAAAAAATGCACCTTGCATATGCAGATTATAGCTAAAACTATTTTGGGTTATTATTTGCTGTGAAACCTATTTAAGAATCATTTATGTGTACTTTACTTTAATGGATGTTTAGACTCACCATTTTTTGTAATAGTACCCTGGAATTTGAAGTTTTCTACCACATTTAGAGCCTGGCAACTGCCCTCTAAAGACGAGGTGGTCTTTGCCTTACTTAAAAGACCTTACCAGTGGATTTTATTTTATTTATCCCCCTTTTGCTGACTTATCTTAAATTGAGTGGTGACAACAGCACTATTGGTTAGCTTTGCAGAATCCACTTTTCAAATGCAATTGTCAGTTTACAGATAATTAAGAAGCAATGATCAGACACAAGGATGTGACCTACCTGTATATAGGATGATGGTATAGTGGTGTCATTATTTAACTACACCATCCAGGTATTGTACTGCTATTCTCATGTGCTTCTGAATAATAATTGACATCAAGACAGTCTGTCTGGCTGTCTGACAGCCTGCTGCTTCATATTGCATTGTGTATTATGATTTCAGTAGAATTTGTTGTGATTGTGTGGAAACGGGGAGTCATTTTATGGAACAGTATGTTTAATTTTGTAGTCCCTTTAAAACTGAATGCCTTGTTGGACACCGCAGATGTAACTAGTGCTTATTTTATTGTCTGCATTATTTACCTCTAACCTGATTTGCAATAAGGAGATTGTGGATTCACTTCCCAGGTCCTCCCTGCATGGAGAGTGCATTGAGTAGTGAGAAAAGTGCTATATAAATGTGAAAAATTATTATTATTATCTTTACTGCTTCATGAAATTAATTTTTACTGGCTTTAAATTGTCACACCTCTTTTTTTTTATAAACTTTGTTTTTCTTTTCTTTTACAGTTTAATTTCTTGGTAGGTCTTAGATTTATTGTTATGCACAGGACCACATTTGTGAGAAACTAACGCAAATGTTAATTTACTCATTCATTCGTTTATTTATTCATTCATACGTACATACATTATCAAGTTTTTGATCCAATTTAGAGACCCGGACTATTCCAGGAGCAAAAGTTATTATAGTTTTGCTTTTTTATATTCGTTTTTATTTCTATATTTTTTCTGACCTTACTTGTTATGAAAAGTCAAGCAAAATGATACCTTTTATTGGCTAACTAAAAATATTACAATATGCAAGCAAGGGCCCTTCTTCAGGCAAGATGTAATTACTTGGAAATTCAGTTTAGTTTTAGTTTTCCTTCGTGTATTTTTAGTTTTAATTTAGTTTTTATTTTACAAAGACATTTCTATTTTATTTTTATATATGTTAGTTTCAGTTTTAGTAATTATAGTATGGTTAAAGGGCTACTATGGAGCTTAGTTTTTGTGTCACAATGAAACAAAACTGTACACTTAACGAGTTTGGATATAATATGAGTTTAATGTTAGTGGAAGCTTACTACACAACACACTTTACTATTCAGTTTGCTTTTGTCTGATTAAAACAAGCACAATCAAAACCAGGTACTGAATATGAACACTTCTACACAATTGTATAATTTTTTAAATATTTTCTATGTCATTTGTGCTGAACAAATCTGTGCTGACTGTTGGCACTTTTTTCTTTCCAGAATGGGCTAATTTGTAATGAAAACTATGTGAATTTTAAGGTGTGAGGGTTTTTTACTCTTTCCATATTGCATTAAAAAATCTCAAACAATGGGCTTTATTTTCTACCAGCCATATTGATCTTTGATTCCATCTCAGGCACAAATCAACAGAATTTTGCACCCGCAGGCCTGAAAAGATGTACAAAAAATAAGAAAAGAGATTCTACTGTGTTCTGACAGGTGTGACCATGAAAATCAGAGGGGCTAAGGAAGAACGCGGCTCTTAGGCTTGAATCAGTGTGCAGACCCCACCTAGCTGTATTGAGGGAAACAAAGAAGAACAAGCATGTAGTATGAAGGTTAGGGGCAGTGACACTTGAATAGTCAATGGGTAAGAACAGTAAACCCATAAAGGGCAGAGCAAGAGCAGGTAAGAGTATGGGCAGGCAAAAAATGACAGCATCTGAGATGAAGAACATTATATAATTTATCTAAACCTGTTTATCCAGAGCAAGATCGCAGGAACCTGGAGTCTACCCAAGCAGGTTTGGATGTAAGGCAGGAAAAATCCCTGGTATGCAACATGTATGATATGACTGTTGTGAAGAACAAAAAGAATATGATATTTCAACTATCTGTTCTGAGAGAGAGCGCAACATTGAAAAAATGGGGACAGATATTTTAAAACATAATTTTGCTACTGGATTATTTTCACAATATCAGGTATTTTGCGCTGTGAATATGAACTAAAAACATAAATTAATCAATATAGAATAAATACTAAAACAAATTAGTATGTTTAGCTTTTCATCACTTGGCACACTCGCTTTGCCTAGCTACCTGTAGTTCAGTGGAAACATTGTCAATTTGGGAATTTTACAAGGCTTGTATCGCTTTTTTGTTAAATGACATTTTTAAAGCAAAAGTGATTAGTCAGCAACAATATGCTGATCTTGTATGATGACCTAGTTAGTCTCAGTGCTGTACCGTTTTATTTTTAAAAATCAGGGGTGGTCTCCCCTAGACTTTCTAGTGTACTCAGATATGGGGATGAATATTTGAGGAGTAAACCACAAGACAATGATTATATTATGTACATTAAAGAACCATCAACATCAAATCAAATTAATAATATATTGAACCTATAAAAGTCGAATAAATAGGACTCTGCAGCTGCATGAATAAAAAATAAATCGAGTATGTGTTCAGGTAAAGTACCACTTCCGGTTGATGGATTTGGCCCAAAAGTTAATACAGCAACGTTTGCACTGATTTGTGTCTTTTGTATCTTACACCCTTATACACCTTTAACGTAAGAGCATCCCTTATCTATGATGGAGCGTTCGATCAGAAGAAAATATGAAGCTGTTTTTAAATTAAAGGTTAAAGTAGCAAAACAAATTGGTAACTGCAGGGCTGCAAAAAATTCAATGCTTCTGAGAAACTGATACAAGATTGAAGGAAGCAAGAAGATGTTGGGAAAAAAAAAAAACGCATACAAGTCGGGTCTGATTTTATGATTGATTTTTCAGGTTTCAAGACCTGACTTATACATGAGCATATACAGTAGTTGCGTTTTTAAGATATCGTGATTTTACACACACACAGACATAATTCCAAAAAGTGGTATTTTCGGACTTTAAAATGTCAAGTCTAAAACGTCAAGGTTCATCAAAATGTCGGGGTCAAATTTTTTTCATGATTAGTATACTTTCTCTATACTTCGTGTACGAAGTGGCAGGTGAAATACTGTCAACAAAAAGCAGGCACCAGAGAAATAAACTGAAACATTACTTACTCGTGATTTTCTGTCCATTCAGTAAAGTTTTTGTTGACCAGCACATTCTGATTTCAGGCAATTTTGCATCTTGATATACAACAATTGCAAAGAAAGGTGGCATGTAAACCCCTTTCTATTCCACAGGCTTTACGCACATGTTCAGCTTGCTCTGTCACTGAAAATGCTGTGTGAACACCTGGCCTCCTTCACCAGCCACTGGATGAATATGTCTGGGCAGCTTGTGGTGGATGACTTTCAGTTTTAGAGTTAAAAGTTGGATGAATGTTTATACAGTTCATTAATGTTTCTCTTGTCCATGCCAAACAGTTTTTATAGCTGTTATGTGGGCTTTAGTGTCTGTCTGTATTAGGGAATGATACAGTAAATCCTTTGTTAGAATCCAACTGGCCAAGGTAAAAGGCAGACTCCACTTCACACACATTTGAGACCGTGCATTATCTAGTGTTTGTATCTACAAATTCTGTCTTCTAAGATGTTAATGGACGAAGTCTCCTAAAATATGAGCTCGAGAATCTGACTGTGTATATTCCACCTCTAATTTTCACCACAAACAATTGAATTATGGAGGCTGCCTCAAGGACAAGAAAGGCAAATTGTCTTGGCATATAAAAGGACAATTACTATATTTCTGGAAGTGTTGGCACTTGGACATCTGAGGTTTTTTTTTGGAAACACTGCGTTCAAAAATACTCTGTATTGGAGTATTAATTTTTTTTCCTGATGCTTAGGTTAAATAAAAAATTATGAACAAAGAGTTAAAATTTGTGTTGTGCAAAATTATATGTGCATTAACATCGCAAGTAAGTACAGTCTAATCATATTAGAATGGCAAGGAACAAACTTTGCTATTCGAATATAATTTGATTTCATTTAAAAAAGGTCTTGCTGGATGGCAGAAGCTGCCATTCAATTTTAAAAGAACTGCTGTTTGTTTTGTCTTCACTACTTGTGGCATTAATTCATTCCAGACACGCTATTCAAAGCTATGATATTTTACTCTTCACTTTTATAATAAGCCCTTTTCTTATTTTTTATTGTTTAGTTTGTTATCTTTGTTAATAAAGCTAATAATGTTTGACACAATGTGGTGTAATTAAATGTAATTAAACAATATTTGGGACTCCTTCATTAAAATATTGCTGCAAATCCTGTTTTTATGGGTGACAGGTGCCAAATGGCTTTTTATTCTGAAAGCTGTGATATTAACTGTATTCTGCTGCTGCCTCTTGGACACTTTCAAATTATTTAAACAATTCTGCCTTTGAGCTGCCTTTCTCTTGCCTGCTCTTTTCTTTGCTTGGTATTCTCTCTCTGTCACTGTCTTACTAATCTCATATTTATCTAGATCTTAAACTGCTCTGCCTGTGCCTGTTTAGCAGCAAGATATGTCACAATACGTTTGCACTGCAGGACACCAGCTGAGTTTTGGAAGTGGGACCCATGCAACAGTGTCATAAGCTGTTAATGATTTGCATGCATGAGTTTATTTATAAAAAAAAAAAAAGTAAAAATATCATACAGATTTCACATATGCATTTCATTTCAGCTCCTTTTCATAGCTGCTTTAATGGCTCATTGTTCCGAGAAGGACTTTTACACTTAGCCGTCAGAAATAGACTAAAAACAAAAGGTGGCAGTGCAGCTGCTGAGGATTTTGATGGCGCTTATTTTTTTGTTGTTTGGTTGGTGTTTGTTATTGCTGTGACATAATGCTGGACGGTATACCGGTTCATACCAAAAGCTGTTTATTTTTGTTATGATATGGATTTTTCTTATACTGCAACACCGGTTTAAATAACCGAAACAACGTTTGTAATTTGGCGTAGAGGGAAACTGTTTAAAGGGGGACCTTTTTCACTGCTGCACCACTAAACCCAGATGCAAAGGAGTACATGAGTTAATGGAGGTATTGAACGGTGAAAATGGACAGAGAATATTACAAAACGGAAGCTGTAGCAGACAATGAAGTTGAACATGATGACACAGAAGAACTTTTGCTGAAAAAAGGAGCCGTGTCTGTTGTCTGGAGATACTTTGTTTTTAAAGGGTCAGATGTGGGCCATTATGTTCAAATGTGTGAATGCTGTTTCTATACTATTGGATAATACTGCAAGCCAAGTTGTACTTGTTTTATTTTTTTCAATACTGTATAATGTACCTGGGTACTGTGTAATAGTGTGATGACATGTTGACTTTATTCTTGACATTTCCACTTTAATCTCGATGCTTATGACGAGAATAATGTCGACATTTCGACTTTATTCTTGCTGTTTACATCGAGATTAAAGTCGACATGTTGAATTTATTCTCGGAATTTGTCATTAAAATAGAACATTGTAAATTAAACTTCATCTTAAAATGAATATTTCATTTACTAGATTTTCTCAAACCCGGCATAAGTTATGTAGCACATTAAATGCTTTTTGTTAAGTGTTCCCCGAGCCATTTTAATTGCTATGTGCTTCTTAAACTGACTTCCTCTTGCTCTAAGAGGAGGCGAGGCGCAGGCAGCGATCACCACACAGAATACATTAATTTCATGATATCCCTCCTCTCTGAACATTTAGAATGCTAAGATAAATACTTGATATCATTTTCATAATGAAATGCATTAAAGCATGTATTAATCATGTAGGGGCATGGTGACATGGAGGTTGCAGGGTGTTCCCTGCCTTGAATTTGCATGTTTTTCTGGTGGGTTTACTCGGTGTGCTTCAGTTTCCTTCCAAGGTCATGTAGGATGTGGGGTTTTGTTATGCTATATTGACCCTGCTGTATGTGTTGCTAGTATTCATCCTGCGATGATCTGGCGCCCCGTTCACAATTTGTTCCTGTCTCGCGCACGATGCTTGCTGGGATGGGTGCATCCCTGAATGGATGACATAATTAAACATGTATAACGAAGATTTTTTGAAAGTTCTGAATACTCCGTGGTCTAAATTTATAACTATAACTAGTTTTAATTTCACAAAGACGTTTATCGTGTGGTGATTGGTTAGGTGGAGAAAGAAAAAGGAAGGATAGGAACTGAGGGTTTGGTACATCAGATGGAGACAGCATGCATGCAATAAAGAAAGTCAGTTTAGAAGAACATCCATTGAATTCTGTGTTCATGTCTCTGACCACCAGATCACGAACCCAACACTTACACAATATTTCACTTAAACCTGTGCAATACCCATATAACCAGTTTTTTGAAGCCTGTCACACCTGCCATAAAGTTCCCTACACTGAATGTACACCAGGGGACCCCTTACTGCGAGGGAGCAGCACTACCGCCACACTACCATGCATGTTTTATACACGCTTTAATGCCTTTCATCATGAAAATGATATCAAGTATTTATCTTAGCATTCAAAATTTTCAGAGTAGGAATATCATTAAGTGAATGTATTCTGTGTGGTGATTGCTGCCTGCACCGCCTCTTAGTGCAGAGAAAGTTAGTTTAACACTAGAATTACCACAGCCTACGAAAAAAACTTGTAGATCCACCTTAAAATGCTTTGCACCTGTCCATCAGCGTCTTTTGTCCTTTAAATGTGTTGGTAAGCGGCAAACAGCAAGCAGCCTACTATCACATCCCCCTCCCCCCGCATAGTTTTCTCAGCTCAAGTCTGTGTACCTGCGTGTCAGTTGCTTAGAGTTGTATAGAGTGAGAAGTCAAGCAAAATGACACCTTTTTTAAATACTATATCATTATTTGGAACACTTGAATTTCATGTGTGTTCCTTGTCTACAACGATCTATGTAAACACATCGTTAAAACAGAAACGTTTTTCATGTTTTAGTAATAATTGACAAAATGTAGACATGAAGTGTATAATGTGTGAAGCCTGAATTCCAAATATCAAAGAAACACTTTTACAAAAGGTACAAATATAACAGAACAAATGCGCTTCCATTCAAAAATATAACTACATAAAAAGAAGCCGTGTTAGGATGCGACATTGACACGCTTTAGATACGACTGCTTCGGTGGCACAAAGTTATCAACTGTTGACTGTTAATCAAAGCTTCACGGGTTCAATCCCGGACAAGTCCGTTTTGAGAAGTGAGCGGCTCGTATTCTTACTATTTTAGAATAAAAACATACATTTGATTCCAGTCTGTAACAGCCAGTGTAATTTATGATACTTGTAAAGGTTAGCTTTGAATAAAAAAAAAAAGTTTTATTCTCTCAGATGTTCACGATCCCAATTCTCATCCCCGCCACCCCCATTTGCCACTGCTTTTTTCACATAGACAAGCTATAACAGAGGTAAACTCAAATCATGCTGACGGTTCTACATCGGATCAAAAATACACTTTTGCCATCGCTGTATTTTGTATATGTACATGGGAAGCTGTGCACTCTACTTGTGACTGTAGGAAGTAAGTAAATAAATAAAGGTACATGGGTAAAGCTGCAATTCATAACATGGTCTACAGATTAGTTAAAAATTAGCCTAAACTATGGCAGCAATGAGAAACTTTTTCCAAGTTATGCGATGTTATGTTAATGTTCTAAGTAGAGTCCCACAGAGATCAATTTATGGCAATTGCTCTTTTTAATTTATATCAGTGATGCAGAATGCAATGATATAGATTGTTTACTTTGCCTTTGAAACTAAGTTGGGATATTAGCAGATTTACTAGAATCAACAGAATCGTTATAGAGGGTCCTAGAGTCTGAATGTACACCTTACAAAAACGACTTTGGAGTCATAATGAGCTCATCTTTGTCCAAAGGTAGACTTTTTGTACGGAATAGGATGTGAGCTTACAGATCTTGCTTTGTCAAATATAAATTGAGGGAATTAAATTTAAACTGTTACAGTACACTTAATATGGACTATTGTTTTCAGTTCTGGTCTCTGCATTGTAAAACAAGACATACTAGTGCAGGAGAAAGTGCAGTTTAAAGTTTAACTAGTGATGCAAGTGTTGAAATTTTTTTTTTTTTAATCAAAAGAATATGGCAGTGCTAATGGAATTTAGTAAATAAATAAATTTCTTCATACAGAGAATAGTAAATACAAGGAAACCAACATTGTAATTTATAGGGTGTGTTTTCAGTTCAGTTTAGTATTTCAGTAGGTTTGGATTGGAGTGTATATACAGTGGTGTGAAAAACTATTTGCCCCCTTCCTGATTTCTTATTCTTTTGCATGTTTGTTACACAAAATGTTTCTGATCATCAAACACATTTAACCATTAGTCAAATATAACACAAGTAAACACAAAATGCAGTTTTTAAATTATGGTTTTTATTATTTCGGGAGAAAAAAAAATCCAAACCTACATGGCCCTGTGTGAAGACGTAATTGCCCCCTGAACCTAATAACTGCAATGCGATAACTTGCCTTGAGTCTTTTACAGCGCTCTGGAGGAATTTTGGCCCACTCATCTTTGCAGAATTGTTGTAATTCAGCTTTATTTGAGGGTTTTCTAGCATGAACCGCCTTTTTAAGGTCATGCCATAGCATCTCAATTGGATTCAGGTCAGGACTTTGACTAGGCCACTCCAAAGTCTTCATTTTGATTTTCTTCAGCCATTCAGAGGTGGATTTGCCGGTGTGTTTTGGGCCATTGTCCTGTTGCAGCACCCAACATCGCTTCAGCTTGAGTTGACGAACAGATGGCCGGACATTCGCCTTCTGGATTTTTTGGTAGACAGTAGAATTCATGGTTCCATCAATCACAGCAAGCCTTCCAGGTCCTGAAGCAGCAAAACAACCCCAGACCATCACACTACCACCACCATATTTTACTGTTGGTATGATGTTCTTTTTCTGAAATGCTGTGTTCCATTTACGCCAGATGTAACGAGACATTTGCCTTCCAAAAAGTTCAACTTTTGTCTCATCAGTCCACAAGGTATTTTCCCAAAAGTCTTGGCAATCATTGAGATGTTTCTTAGCAAAATTGAGACGAGCCCTAATGTTCTTTTGCTTAACAGTGGTTTGCGTCTTGGAAATCTGCCATGCAGGCCGTTTTTGCCCAGTCTCTTTCTTATGGTGGAGTCGTGAACACTGACCTTAATTTGAGGCAAGTGAGGCCTGCAGTTCTTTAGACGTTGTACTGGGGTCTTTTGTGACCTCTCGGATGAGTCATCTCTGTGCTCTTGAGGTAATTTTGGTCGGCCGGCCACTCCTGGGAAGGTTCACCACTGTTCCATGTTTTTGCCATTTGTGGATAATGGCTCTCACTGTGGTTCGCTGGAGTCCCAAAGCTTTAGAAATGGCTTTATAACCTTTACCAGACTGATAGATCTCAATTACTTCTGTTCTCATTTGTTCCTGAATTTCTTTGGATCTTGGCATGATGTCTAGCTTTTGAGGTGCTTTTGGTCTACTTCTCTGTGTCAGGCAGCTCCTATTTAAGTGATTTCTTGATTGAAACAGGTGTGGCAGTAATCAGGCCTGGGGGTGGTTACAGAAATTGAACTCAGGTGTGATACACCACAGTTAGGTTATTTTTTAACAAGGGGGCAATTACTTTTTCACACAGGGCCATGTAGGTTTGAATTTTTTTTCTCCCTAAATAATAAAAACCATCATTTAAAAACTGCATTTTGTGTTTACTTGTGTTATATTTGACTAATGGTTAAATGTGTTTGATGATCAGAAACATTTTGTGTGACAAACATGCAAAAGAATAAGAAATCAGGAAGGGGGCAAATAGTTTTTCACACCACTATATATGTATAAAACAATTATTATTCATTATTATGATCATGGAGAGAAGGCCAATGAGATTTTAGCCCAACAAATTCACAAGCAGGAGGTCCACAATGCAGTACCAATTACCAAAACAGACCGAGATAACATCATAGACCATAAAAATATAAACTACACATTTAGAGCGTAGCAGAAGTCCTTATATTCTATTCAGTCTAAAAAAGATGAGGCATGATCTAATGATTTTTTTTATTTAACACTATTCAGATACCACAGCTAAATACTCTTAATGTTGTAGAACTGGATAAACATCTGAAACTCTCAGAATTACTAGATGCTAACAACTCACTTCTGTGTGGGGAAACAGCCAGCCCTGATGGCTTCCCAATTTTCATATGAGTTAGCTCTGCCTTTATTAGCAACGTTTATAGAAGCTAAAGACAACAAAATTCTACCTCAAGCTTTTTGGCAAGCATTGATTTCCAATATTACAAGACCAAACTGCATTTATTAAAGGCAGACACTTCTAATAAATAAATAAATCTAACATCCCAGAGAGATTACTGTCTTTGGATGAAGAAAAAGCATTTGATGTGGTCGAATGGGAACTACCTATTTCACCACATTGCACAAATTTGGGTTCAGCCCAAAGATAAGTGCATGGATGAAAATACTGTATACTACTCCAGAAGCCTCAGTTTGTATAAATAACATTTTCTTCTAACTAGAATGCAATACTTGACAAGGATATCTCCTATTACCATTCCTCTTTTACATCACCATTGAGCCATTGGCTCTTTACTTTAGAAATGCATCAGAGACAAAGGGGATTATCGGAGGAGGAGGACTTGAACAGAAAAAAATACTATATGCAGATGATATGATACTACAGTAATCCCCCGATCTATCGCAGTTCAGCTATCACGCCCCCGCTACATTGTGGATTTATTAATATTGTTGTTATCATTAGGGTGCTCCGCCCCCTGCTTGCTTCGCTCGCCCACCCCCTCATTTGATTTACCGGATAAACAATTTAAAGAGATTGTCATTTTCATGGGAATTGTTACATATGCATTATTTTCATTTTTACTTTAAAACATTTGTAAAAACAATATTTGTCCTTTAATTCCTGCCCCGGGCGTGGTTAAATCTCTTTCTCCCGCGTTGTGAATGGGGGAGTTCTGAATGTACGCTAAGCATAAGTGGACAGATCAGCTACTGGCTTTGTGCTGCTTCTGCCAAGATTGCTGTTCTGTTTGCTCTGTGCATTCTGAAGGGGAGGGGGTGTGACGGCTGAACGCACGCTAAGGAGAAGTGCTCGGATCTGGTCACAATCGCTTCGCTCAATACAATCAATATGGCGTTGCTACATCATTGGTGCTGACTTTGATCTGGTCGATCAAGGTTACTGTGTAACCATGGCCAGTTTTTTTATACTTCGCCAGAGGTATTTGACATCTTGGTGCAAAAAAAGATTTACACGAACGGAATAGCGCATCCTAACCATCATGGCATGCCTCTGAAGTCTTTGGCAGAGGTAAATTACAGCGAGGTGTACTAGTAGCTTGGAAAAAAGGGTAAAGTGTTTGTGCTTAAATGGAAGGGCAATAAAGATGTTTGTCTTCTTAGCCCTGTACATAATTCAGCTACAGTCTCTGTGCATGTAAAAGGCAACAAGCAGGTTACGAAGCCTTGTACTGTGGTCAGTAAATTTGTAACGGCCGACCCTTTACCCAGCCGGCAGCTACACTACCAAGACCTGTGGCCTCGATGAATTACTGAGGCGAACCTACATTTACCAAGCCATACCCATAACAAATAATATTTTCCCCTCAATCGACGGTTTAAAAACAAGCACACAAAAGCAGATATGTAAAATTGGTGTATAAATATATTAAATGAAACACAATAACAAAAAAATGCAAATTCCACATGTGAAAAAATATATAGATATGTATATCCCTCTACCAAAGCAGCAACGTGAAAACACCATATATACAATAACAAACCCTCCCTTGCCCCTGTAACGTACAACAAACACAAATAACAATAATGAATGAATACTGAATTGACAATGATTGTGAATTTGAGTTTGGGTATATTACTATCCTGAATACGGATGACTGTTCAACAAAGAATGTGTTTGAATCTCCCGGAAAAATGGAACAATCTCACTGTGTTTCCTCGGTGTATGGTGGATAATGAAGTCTAACTCCGGGGTTTTTTGCCGATGATTGAGCTGAAGTGAATCCGGTGGAATGAAAAACAAACTGGATACAAAGCACGATGTGAAAAATAGCAGGAAATGGTGGTTCATTGTTGTTAAATGAGATCTCCGTCTTTCTCCTTCCTCCTCTCTTCTTTCCCTCCTGATCGTTTAAACAGTAAAGAGCTGGATGTAACTGAATGTGAACAGATGCTTTCCATCCTGGGGCTGCGGTCTCTCTCCCTCCTCTGTCCCCTCTGCACTTACTGGGAAAACATTCACTGATGTGTACATAATGAACAGTAAATGGGACAATGGAAATAACACTCACTCAGCACACACATATCAAATACATTATTACTATGTAGCCCCGCTAGAAGTTAATATGGTGAATTTGGCAATGGAGGAGTGAAAAAATGGCCACTAAGAAATATGATCCTGCTCTAGCGGCCCTCATTCTTTTTGGAAAAGTAAAACTTTCATAGACCAGGCAAACAGGCTTCCAAAACTAATGTTTCAAGTGAATTTTTTTCTAAGAACAAAATGCTTCTGTTTTACCCTTTATTCTAATAGTCAAATTTATACTTTTCAGGATGCGGTGTTAAGAAGATAAGTGCTGTCAATATGAAGTCTTGCCAGTATGTGCCTATCCACACAAAGCAGATTCGTGGTTTATCTTTCAATAATCAAATGGACAGCTTAATGCTCTCTGCAGCATTGGACAACACTATCAAGTTGACCAGGTAGGATAAAGTATGACAGGATTATAATGTTCAACATAATATGTTAGGTTTCCTTTTTTAAATCCCTTTTATTGGTTATATAAGTTACTGTACATTATAAGGAGTGGATTACAGTTAAGTTAAAGCTACATCTTATTTAGATCAAATTCCTCCTTCCTCACTCATCTGATGTAGGTATCAAGCAAGACAAACATTTCATATCCCTTGTGATATTTTGGCATGCCAATGTTAGCAGAGGTTCAGCAGGCTGAAGCAAGGATAGTAAGACTCAATTAAATTCAAAAAAGCTGTGTACAGTTTTTTATAAAGTGAATTTAATTTTGTTTCTTTTATAAGATGCCTTTTGATGCTATGTTAATATAGTACAGATTTCCATACTGTTCAGAGAAAAGATGATTTTGACTATTTGTGTCGATTCTTCATGAAAGGTCATGAATACATAATTTATGAAGGTGGTATGGCAACTAAATGAAAACTGATTTGCTCTTTATGGAATTTTATGCTTTTCTATCACATTTTTATGCTCTTGTAGATAGCAATTACCGTATTTTTCGCTCCGTTAGACACACTTTTTTCCCTAAAAGTGGGTGAAAATGTCTGTGCCTCTTATGGAGCAAATATTGTGTCACAGACCGTGATGTGTATTACCTGACCTGTCAGCGGTAGCGAGAGCTGTTAGAAGAGAAAGTGATAGGCCCATGAGAAACCCCTGGGGACGCTTAAATGTTCCCACTTTACTGCTGAATCTTGGGCTGTCTGGTCAGTTGCTGTCCACTTCTGCCCATCACCCGGGACCTGGGAGAGTGCATAGAGCTGCCGGATACTCCCAGCTACAACTGCTAACATGTCGATTCAGCTAAGGTTAATAACGGGTATGAGTGTACTTTGCCAACTGCCAATTGTCTTTGACACTAGGTGGGGTCTGTGCCAGTAGAACCGCCTCCAATCTCGTCTACCTCCATACTGTTTTAGTGCACACCATATTTTTGTGTGAGGAGGCCAGCAGTAACTAGGTGAGCAGCCAGAAATGATGAAGTTTGTAGTATATGAAGGGAGTTATGGTGGGGTTACTAAACTAGTAGTAACACAGGCACTGAAGGGAAGAGCACGTGTATGACAGTGATGCTGTCGGTGCATGTTGGAGGGAGTGGTGCACTGTTCGAAGGATCAGTAGGCGGGCGCAGGCAGTGTCGTGCATGAGTGATTTCCTACCTGCAGATTATAGTGCTTTTGTCTTTTAAAGTGTCCCTCTAGGGTCTATTCACATAACCTTATCTGTTTACGGATCCAAAAAAACATTGATGACGTCCGTGTTGCGTCCATTTTTTTTTTTTTACAGACACATTGACTGCAGAAACAAAATATGGTTGTATGAATACTGCCTAAGAAAGTGTCCTCTTTATAAACTGTCCCCTATAAAGGTAAAACCTTAAAAGTGTCCCCCATAACAGTGCGTCAGCAGCAGATTCACCCGCATAACAGTATGTCTGCAGCAGATTAGTGATTGTGAGCAACTGAGCTTCATAAATTCTGACACTAGCGATGAGGAGTTCTTGGGGTTTCCAGAAAACTAGAAGAGTGCTTGAACCTTAAAGTCTCTCCTCATTTATTAATGACAGTGATGATAGTTCTTAATACTGATGTTGACTTTATATGGTTAAAATATTATTCTGCTATATTTTATTAAAAAGATTACACCATTTGGTTCAGAATATTTTTTTTCTTGTTTTCCTCCTCTAAATGTAGGTGCGTCTTATGGTCACGTGCATCTTATGGAGCAAAAAATAAGGTAATTAGTCAAAATAATTCAAGTAGGCAAACAGATAAGTGCTCTGTTTCAAGGTTTACGGAGTAACTTTATACATAGAATTTGAAAACCTCATGATTTAAAAAAACAAAAAACAAAACGCTAACACTAAAACATTTAAGTCAAAAAGACTAAAAGTAAAAAGTGATATTTTTGATTAATAACGAACTTATAACTTGATGTCAGCAGTCCAACTTGATAAAAGACTATATACTTAGGCTTTGGGGTTCTTTTAGGCCTTAGTGTTAACAGATCCACTCCCAGACTCATTTCACATACAGTAATCCCTCCTCGATCATGGGGGTTGCGTTCCAGAACCCTACGCGATAGGTGAAAATCCGCGAAGTAGAAACCATGTTTGTATGGTTATTTTTTATATTTTAAGCCCTTATAAACTCTCACACACAGTTTATAAATATTCCCCGCACAGTTATCTATACTAATAAAAGGCAAAGCCCTCACTGACTGACTGACTCATCACTAATTCTCCCACTTCCCGTATAGGTAGAAGGCTGAAATTTGGCAGGCTCATTCGTTACAGCTTCCTTACAAAAGTTGGGCAGGTTTCATTTCGAAATTCTACACATAATGGTCATAACTAGAAGCTATTTTTCTCCGTTTACTGTAATGGAGTTGAGCTTGAAAGCCGTGGGGGCGGAGTTTCGGTGACATCATCACGCTCTCACGTAATCACGCATTACGTAGAAAACCAGGAAGAGCTACAAAAAGCGCTGAAGAAAACATGCATTATATAATTGAGAAGGCAGCGAAACAATTAGAAGCGAGCAAGTGACATATAAAACCATATTCAGCAGCTCACGTGAACTGACGCAGTGCGCAGACAAAAAGCAACAGTTCCAAAGAGTGCTGAACAAAAACCGAATTACACTGCTACGCTCAAATAGACAAACTGCAAATTTTATTTATATTTCCAGGTTTTGTTATGCAGCATGTTCATATTTGAATTTATATAATCTTGACAGGATATATTTTTATGGAGAGCAAAATCTTTTGAGATATTTAAAATTTAAGTTTATTTTTTATATAAAATTAAATAAGAGTAAAGAAATTTGAATGTTTGTTCTTTTAACGTTTACTTTATTTCTAACTTGTATAATTTAGACAGGATATATTTTTATGGAGAGCAAAATATTATAAGTTATTTAAGGTTTGAGTTGATTTATTCCGGAATAATATTCTGTCGACTAAATAAAAATTATTTCTATTTAAAATTTAAATAGAACTTAAACAGAAACGATAGTTCATAATATCCACGCAGACTTGCACGTAAGAGCGGGAGTCATCCGTTTTAACAAGCAGCGTATTTGCACTGATACGAAATAGCCTGCCCATTTAATTATTCAGGAATGGATAAATAAATTAAGATTTTGTACAAATAATGTTTTTCATTTTTCTTCCTTCATGGATTCTGGCACCCCCAGCAACAGTTGCTCGCACCCCAAAGACTGTATATATATATATATATATATATATATATATATATATATATATGTATATATATATATGTATATACTGTATATATATATTATATGTGTATATATATATGTGTATATATATATGTATATGTATATATATATGTATATGTGTATATATATATATATATATATATGTATATATATGTATGTGTATGTGTATATATATATATGTGTATGTGTATATATATATGTGTATGTGTATATATGTATATATATATATATATAATATGTGTGTATATGTATATATGTATGTGTATATATATGTTTATATGTAGATATGTATGTGTATATATATGTTTATATATATATATATATAGTGGTGTGAAAAACTATTTGCCCCCTTCCTGATTTCTTATTCTTTTGCATGTTTGTCACACAAAATGTTTCTGATCATCAAACACATTTAACCATTAGTCAAATATAGCACAAGTAAACACAAAATGCAGTTTTTAAATGATGTTTTTTATGATTTAGGGAGAAAAAAAATCCAAACCTACATGGCCCTGTGTGAAAAAGTAATTGCCCCCTTGTTAAAAATAACCTAACTGTGGTGTATCACACCTGAGTTTAATTTCCGTAGCCACCCCCAGGCCTGATTACTGCCACACCTGTTTCAATCAAGAAATCACTTAAATAGGAGCTGCCTGACACAGAGAAGTAGACCAAAAGCACCTCAAAAGCTAGACATCATGCCAAGATCCAAAGAAATTCAGGAACAAATGAGAACAGAAGTAATTGAGATCTATCAGTCTGGTAAAGGTTATAAAGCCATTTCTAAAGCTTTGGGACTCCAGCGAACCACAGTGAGAGCCATTATCCACAAATGGCAAAAACATGGAACAGTGGTGAACCTTTCCAGGAGTGGCCGGCCGACCAAAATTACCCCAGGAGCGCAGAGACGACTCATCCGAGAGGTCAGAAAAGACCCCAGGACATCATCTAAAGAACTGCAGGCCTCACTTGCCTCAATTAAGGTCAGTGTTCACGACTCCACCATAAGAAAGAGACTGGGCAAAAACGTCCTGCATGGCAGATTTCCAAGACGCAAACCACTGTTAAGCAAAAAGAACATTAGGGCTCATCTCAATTTTGCTAAGAAACATCTCAATGATTGCCAAGACTTTGGGGAAAATACCTTGTGGACGGATGAGACAAAAGTTGAACTTTTTGGAAGGCAAATGTCCCGTTACATCTGGCGTAAAAGGAACACAGCATTTCAGAAAAAGAACATCATACCAACAGTAAAATATGGTGGTGGTAGTGTGATGGTCTGGGGTTGTTTTGCTGCTTCAGGACCTGGAAGGCTTGCTGCGATAGATGGAACCATGAATTCTACTGTCTACCAAAAAATCCTGAAGGCGAATGTCCGGCCATCTGTTCGTCAACTCAAGCTGAAGCGATCTTGGGTGCTGCAACAGGACAATGACCCAAAACACACCAGCAAATCCACCTCTGAATGGCTGAAGAAAAACAAAATGAAGACTTTGGAGTGGCCTAGTCAAAGTCCTGACCTGAATCCAATTGAGATGCTATGGCATGACCTGAAAAAGGCGGTTCATGCTAGAAAACCCTCAAATAAAGCTGAATTACAACAATTCTGCAAAGATCAGTGGGCCAAAATTCCTCCAGAGCGCTGTAAAAGACTCAATGCAAGTTATATAACGCTTGATTGCAGTTATTGCTGCTAAGGGTGGCCCAACCAGTCATTAGGTTCAGGGGGCAATTACTTTTTCACACAGGGCCATGTAGGTTTGGATTTTTTTTTCTCCCTAAATAATAATAACCATCATTTAAAAACTGCATTTTGTGTTTACTTGTGTTATATTTGACTAATGGTTAAATGTGTTTGATGATCAGAAACATTTTGTGTGACAAACAGGAAGGGGGCAAATAGTTTTTCACACCACTGTATGTGTGTATGTATGTATGTGTATGTATGTATGTATGTATGTGTATGTATGTATGTATGTATGTGTATGTATGTATGTATGTATGTGTATATATGTATGTATGTATGTATGTGTATATATATATATGTATGTATGTATGTGTATATATATATATATGTATGTATGTATGTATGTGTATATATATATATATATATGTATGTATGTATGTGTATATATGTATGTATGTATATATGTATGTATGTATGTGTATATATATATATATGTATGTATGTATGTATGTATGTATTAAAATTTAAATAGAACTTGTGTTAACATTGTGTCCCGCTTCGAGGTGTCGGCTCCTGGTGGGATTTCCCGGGGAAGACCTGTAGAGAACTCAGAAAGAGTGTTAGCGTAAAGGCAGATGTATCATCAGTCCTCTCTAAGCCCTTCAGTTGCCTCCCATGCACACGTGTGTGACAATATATATATATATATATATATATATATATATATATATATATATATATATATATATCCATCCATCCATCCATCCATCCATTTTCTAACCCGCTGAATCCGAATACAGGGTCACGGGGGTCTGCTGGAGCCAATCCCAGCCAACACAGGGTACAAGGCAGGAACCAATCCTGGGCAGGGTGCCAACCAACCGCAGGACACACACAAACACACCAAGCACACACTAGGGCCAATTTAGAATTGACAATCCATTTAACCTGCACGTCTTTGGATTGTGGGAGGAAACCGGAGCGCCCGGAGGAAACCCACGCAGACACAATCATGTTACGTTATTTTCAAAATGTTTCCTTTTCTTTTTCATTACTTCTTTAACACACTACTTCTCCTTTGTGAAGCGCGGGTATTTTGCTAGTACAGCATAAACCGTTTGTATTCTCTTAAATATTAGGTAAGATTAATTGAAATTATGTATGTAAACACACTGTTTATATACAGTAAAACCTAAATATTATTTTAAAGATATCGAGCGTCTTCAATATCACATATGTTACAGCCATTACCGATACAGGCCACCAGCAATAAATACGTACAATGCAAGAAAAATTCTATACAGTAAATGTGTGTACAGTGACACTAAACATACGTACATGTACTAAGTACTGTAAGTAGAAAATTAATTATGGTTACTTACCAACAATGACACGATGACTTGTCTGATAACGATGAGTTTAGTTTTACTGCACAACAAAGGAGAGCGTTACAGCTCTTCTAAAGGAGCCTCTTCAGGCGACTGTGTAGCACCACCGTTGTTCTTCTTCTGGCAGTCTTCAATCCAAATCTCTAAAGCAGATTCCATCCAGACTACTGCCTTATTACATCCACTTCCACCTCGTTTTGCACCCTGGTTAAAAGGACACTGCGGCCGTAGATCTTATATTCGTTTTCTACTTTTTAAATAAAAAGAATTGTAGCCTCATTTATGGCGTAATGGCGTCCTACAGTGGTGTAGCTTTTCCCTTTCTTCAGCATATCCAAAACGTTTACCTTTTCGGAAATCGTTAACATCTTCTGTTGACGCTTGGGCACGGCCCCTGAAGCAGTAGCAGGAGCAGATCATTTTGGAGGCATAATGAAGGGCTTGACTTTGCACAAAGATAAACACAAAAGAGCACAAAAGTTAACTCTTTACACAATGAAACACTTTGATGCTGAATGAGCGAGGCAAGACTTCCTGGTTAACGCCGCGGAATCGAATTTGGCGCTCCGTCACTGAGCTAATCAGCACACAGGAACTTAACTGAGTGCTCTGATTGGTTAGCTTCTCAGCCATCCGCCAATAGCATCCCTTGTATGAAATCAACTGGGCAAACCAACTGAGGAAGCACGTACAGGAAGTAAAAAGACCCATTGTTGCGCGATACACATGCAGAGAAAGTTAGAGATTATGAAAGTACTAAAATTGTAAAGTCTCAAAAAAAAGATAGTAAAGATCGCATTAGAGCAAACAAATAAGAAATGATTACTCTGTGAAATAATGGAACAGCGAAAAGAGATTGAATATATTATTCGGATTTAATCTTTAAGTCGGAGACTTTTAGATTGACATTTTCCCTGCTGGCATCATGAATTAGACAATGTCAATTTATTTATATAGCACATTTAAGACAACCTAGGAATGCTGTGGCCAAAGTGTTTTACAATAAAAGAAGAAAAAAACATACAATTAACATAAAAAACATAAATAGAAATAAAATAAATGAACATAAATAAAATTTATAAATAGAAGTAAGATTACATAATCACAATGAGGAAACCATCAGTATTACTGAAATGAGGTAAAGAGTTCCACAGGCAAGGAGCAGCAGCTGCAAAAGCCCTGTCCCCCTTAGTTTTACACTTGGTACGAGGGACAACCAGAAACCACTGACCAGAAGATCTAAGCACTCTAGATGGCTCGTGTAAAGCACACAATTCAGATAAATAGGCAGGAGCAAGCCCATGTAAAGATTTAAAAACTAGCAACACGATTTTAAAATCAATTCGAAAACTGACAGGCAGCCAGTGTAAAGAAGCTAATATTGGAGAAACAGAATCAGACTTTCTTGTCCCAGCCAAAAAGCGAGCGGCAGATTTCCAGATCCCAGAATACAGCGAGTTGCAGTAATCAAGGCGATAAAAGCATGAGTAGCTTCCTCGAGATTCCTAGAAGATAAAAAAGGCTTGATCTACAGTATACTAATAAAAGGCAAAGCCCTCACTGACTCATCACTAATTCTCCAACTTCCCGTATAGGTAGAAGGCTGAAATTTGGCAGGCTCATTCCTTACAGCTTACAGTTGGGCACGTTTCATTTGGAAATTCTACGTGTAATGGTCATAACTGGAAGCTATTTTTCTGCATATACTGTAATGGAGTTGAGCTTGAAAGCCGTGGGGGGCGGAGTTTCGTGTGACATCATCACGCCTCCCAAGTAATCACGCAGTACGTAGAAAACCAGGAAGAGCTACAAAAAGCGCTGAAGAAAACTTGCATTATATAATTAAGAAGGCAGCGAAACAATTAGAAGCAAGCGAGTGACATAAAACCATATTCAGCGGCTCACTTGAACTGACGCAGTGCGCAGACAAAAAGCAACAGTTCCAAAGAGTGCTGAATAAAAACCGAATTACACTGCTACGCTCAAATAGACAAACCACACGCCGTGGCGCAATAGTAGAGGCTTCGCCTCTAGCGCCGGCGTCCGAGGTTCGATTCCCGAGAGGGGATGCACTGAATATGTACGCGCGCTTTCCGATTCATTTTAGCCTCGCATCCCTTTGGTTTGAGACGTATGAAAAAATATGCGGTTAACACAGAAAGACAGATCACCAATTGAAGCTTTATGAATAATGGATACTTTATTCACGATCAATGATTGTTTTGGTAAAGCCATACTCAGTGTATTCATTAGATGAACGGTAAAAAAGTAAGAGCGAGGGGAGGATGACTTATTGAGGCACACAGGCAAAACCACAATAGCACGCGGGCTCGATGTACTGTAGTGCGCATCAACTCGATCTGAATTGCGATCACATTTGAAAAATATATCTTTTCAAGTTCTATTTAGTCCATATGTGTCAAACTCAAGGCCGCGAGGCCACATCCGCCCGGCGTGTAATTATATCCGGCCCGCAGGATCATTTTATATATTATTGTTATTAATGGCCCGGGGATATGAAGCGCTGGCAACACAATAAACTACAGACCCCATAATGCAGCGCTTCAGCTGCCTTGTCGAACACTTACCGCGTTAATCAAGTCTAGCTTATGATGCTGCAAGTTATTGCAAAGCTAGCCCACACAATGCCAAAGAGAAAAGGTGATTCTGAACATAGAGCCTTTAAAAACCGATGGGAGGCTGAGTACATGTTTACTGACATTGCCGGTAAACCCGTGTGTCTCATTTGTGGAGCTAATGTGGCTGTAATTACAGAATTTAATATAAGACGGCACTATGAGACAAAACATCAAGATAACCTGAAAGACCTGAATGCAATGCACAAGATACAGAAAGCAGAAGAGTTAAAGAAGAATCTGACACTTCAGCAGACGTTTTTACCCGTGCAAAATCACAAAGTGATTTCAAGTGAAGCTGCTTTTATGGGAGACACAAATGCACCAGTGCAACTTGCCCCACTTTCCCTGTTAGAACATTAGAACACTCTAGACGAGAACAGGCCATTCAGCCCAACAAAGCTCGCCAGTCCTATCCACTTGTTTCCTTCAAGAAAACATCAAGTCGAGTTTTGAAAGTCCCTAACGTCTTACTGTCTACCACACTACTTGGTATCTTATTCCAAGTGTCTATCGTTCTTTGTGTAAAGAAAAACTTCCTAATGTTTGTGCGAAATTTACCCTTAACAAGTTTCCAACTGTGTCCCCGTGTTCTCAATGAACTCATTTTAAAATACAAGTCTTGATCCACTGTACTAATTCCCTTCAGAATTTTAAACACTTCAATCATGTCACCTCTTAATCTTCTTTTGCTTAAACTGTAAAGGCTCAGCTCTTTTAATCTTTCCTCATAATTCAACCCCTGTAGACCTGGAATCAGCCTAGTCACTCTTCTCTGGACCTTTTCTAGTGCTGCTATGTCCTTTTTGTAGCCTGGAGACCAAAACTGCACACAGTACTCAAGATGAGGCCTCACCAGTGCATTATAAAGGTTGAGCATAACCTCCTTGGACTTGTACTCCACAGATCGTGCTATATAACCTAACATTCTGTTAGCCTTCTTAATGGCTTCTGAACACTGTTGGGAAGTTGATAGCTTTGAGTCCACTATGACTCCTAAATCCTTCTCATAAGGTGTACTCTCGATTTTCCGACCACCCATTGTGTATTCAAACCTAATATTTTTACTTCCTATGTGTAATACTTTACATTTACTGACATTAAATTTCATCTGCCACAAATCTGCCCAAGCCTGTATGCTATCCAAGTCCTTCTGTAATGATATAACGGATTCCAAATTATCTGCTAATCCACCTATCTTGGTATCATCTGCAAACTTAACCAGCTTGTTACTTATATTCCTATCTAAATCATTTATATATATTAAAAATAGCAGGCCCTAGCACTGACCCCTGTGGAACACCACTTTAACATCGCCAGTTCTGATGAGGTTACTCGCACCATCACCCTCTGCTTCCTGTGTCTGAGCCAATTCTGCACCCATCTAAAAACATCACCCTGAACTCCCACTTCTTTTAACTTGATGCCCAACCTCTCATGTGGCACCTTATCAAATGCTTTCTGAAAGTCCAGATAAATAATATCATAAGCTCCACTTTGATCGTATCCTTTTGTTGCCTCCTCATAGAATTCCAACATGTTAGTAAAACACGACCTCCCTCTTCTGAACCCATGCTGACTGTTCAGAATAACTCCTGTCCTTGCCATGTGTTGCTCAATCTTATCCTTAATAATTCCTTCCATTAATTTTCCTGTGATGCTTGTTAAGCTTACTGGCCTATAGTTGCTTGGATCTGCCCTGTCACCCTTTTTATATAATGGGATGATATTTGCCATTTTCCAGTCCTTTGGAATCTCTCCAGTGCACAGTGACTTCCTAAAAATATGTGTCAAGGGTTTATATATGTACTCACTAGCCTCCTTAAGAACACAAGGATAAATATTATCTGGGCCTGGTGATTTGTTTGATTTCATCTTATTTAATCTGAGCAGCACTTCTCCCTCTAAAATTTCCAAATCCCTCAGTACCTCCTTAGTAGTTGCGTTTACCTCTGGGAGGTTATCCACTTGTTCACTTGTAAACACCTCAGAAAAATGTAAGTTTAGGGCATCTGCTATTTCATTGTCTGTATCTTTTAATTCCCCTTTACTATTCCTGATGAACTTGACCTCCTCCTTAACTGTTCTTTTACTACTAAAATACTGAAAGAATCTCTTGGGGTCTTCTTTCTCCTTATCTGCTATATTCCTCTCCAACTGTCTTTTAGCCTCTCTGATATCCTTCTTAATGGTTGCCCTCATGTTCTCATACGCGCTACGATTCTCTTTGCAGTCATTAGTCTTATATGCCTTATACAGCAGTTTTTTCCTTTGCAACTTCTTTTTTTAAATCTTTATGAATCCATTGTGTTGCCACGTAATGTTGAACCAAGTCGGCACTACGGTGTTCCCAAATACGCACTTTGCTGATAAACTGAGCGCACTGAGTTCACACGCCGCTTTGAAGAACAAAAAAAAGAATTTTGAGTTGTTTCGCAACCCATTTGCCGTCGATGTGGAAACTGCACCTGTGCAGATTCAGATGGAGGTGATTGAGCTGCAGTGTAATGGCACACTCAGTCATGAAGACTAACAAAGCAGCACACAGGAGTCGCCTCACTGATGAGCACCTGCAGTCCATCCTGTAAATCTCCACAACACAGAACCTCACACCAAACATAAACGAACTTATTGCCAAAAAAAAGATGCCATGCGTCCATCTCTGATAAAATGACATATGAGCAAAGACAACCGAATGATTTGATTTGTTATTGCTGAAAAGAACAAATTTTATTTATATTTCCAGGTTTTGTTATGCACCATTTTCATATTTGAATTTGTATAATTTAGACAGGATATTTTTTTATGGAGAGCAAAATATTATAAGTTATTTAAGGTTTTAGTTGATTTATTCCAGAATAATATTCTGTCGACTAAATAAAAATTCCTTCTATTTAAAATTTATATAGAATATATATACACACACACACACATATATATACGGCTCAAAAGAATTAAAGGAACACTTTTTAATCAGAGTATAGCATAAAGTCAATGAAACTTATCGGATATTAATCTGGTCAGTTAAGTAGCAGAGGGGGTTGTTAATCAGTTTCAGCTGCTGTGGTGTTAATGAAATTAACAACAGATGCACTAGAGGGCAACAATGAGATGACCCCCAAAACAGGAATGGTTTAACAGGTGGAGGCCACTGACATTTTTCCCTCCTCATCTTTTCTGACTGTTTCTTCACTAGTTTTGCATTTGGCTACAGTCAGTGTCACTACTGGTAGCACGAGGTGATACCTGGACCCTACAGAGGTTGCACAGGTAGTCCAACTTCTCCAGGATGGCACATCAATATGTGTCATTGCCAGAAGGTTTGCTGTGTCTACCTGCACAGTCTCAAGGGCATGGAGGAGATTCTAGGAGACAAGCAGTTACTCTAGGAGAGCTGGAGAGGGCCATAGAAGGTCCATAACCCATCAGCAGGACCAGTATCTGCCCCTTTGGGCAAGGAGGAACAGGATGAGCACTGCCAGAGCCCTACAAAATGGCCTCCAGTAGGCCACTGGTGTGAATGTCTCTGACCAAACAATCAGAAACAGACTTCATGAGGGTTGCCTGAGGGCCCAAATGTCTACTGCGCCCTGTGCTCACTGCACAGCACCGGGGAGCTCAATTGGCATTTGCCATAGAATACCAGAATTGGCAGGTCCACCACTGGCGTCCTGTGCTTTTCACAGATGAGAGCAGGTTCACCCTGAGTATATGTGAAAGACGTGAAAGGGTCAGGAGAAGCCGTGGAGAATATTATGCTGCCTGTAACATCGTTTAGCATGACTGTTTTGGTGGTGGGTCAGTGATGATCTTGGAGGCATATCCATGGAGCGACTCACAGACCTCTACAGGCTAGACAGCGGCATCTTGACTGCCATTAGGTATCAGGATGAAATCCTTGGACCCATTGTCAGACCCTACGCTATATATATGTATGTATGTATATGTATGTATGTATGTATATATATGTATGTATATATATATATATATATGTATATATATGTATGTATATATATATATATATATGTATATATATGTATGTATATATATATATATATATGTATATATATGTATGTATATATATATATATATATGTATATATATGTATGTATATATATATATATATATATATATATATATATGTATATATATGTATGTATATATATATATATATATATATATATATATGTATATATATGTATGTATATATATATATATATATATATATATATATATATATATATATGTATATATATATATATATATATATATGTATGTGTATATATATATATATATGTATGTGTATATATACATACATATATATGTATGTATATATATATATATATATACAGTGGTGTGAAAACTATTTGCCCCTTCCCGATTTCTTATTCTTTTGCATGTTTATCACACAAAATGTTTCTGATCATCAAACACATTTAACCATTA